>NC_056729.1:61424024-61724024 GCF_019279795.1 Protopterus annectens | reverse complement strand
CCGACATTTCACATGAGGTAAGTAACCACTTGGCCATCCCAATAAAATTAACTAAAGTAAGTAAAACTAAACCCACTGATGTAGGGGGCTTTGCCCCCACACGCCCTAGCTATGCCAACTCCGAGAACACACTACCATGGGAGTAAGGGGCAAAGTTCAACAGGATGGCCAAGTGTTTACTTAACTTATGTGAAACATCGGTCTTCCAGATGTCAGTCTTCTGAAAGTGTTGGTCTTGTCGTCTTCCCCAACTGGGTGTCAGGTAAGTAAGTGGTCAGTCTACTGAAGTAGACCCATATATATATATATATATATATATATATATATATATATAAATGTGTGTGTGTGTGTGTGTGTGTGTGTGTCTGTATAGAGAAAGACAGACAGATATCTGGAGATATATAGGGGTGTGTGTGTATGTAATCCATTTTAAAAAGAGCAAAATGTAAGCACTTCCATCCCGCAGATAAGCCTAACCTATTTCACTAATGCTCTCTAGTTTTTCCTTCAGTTTTTGTAGTCTTTCACCATCGTACACATTCAGTTATCTTCACAACCCTCGTGTCTTTTCCTCTTTCTTAGCCTCCTTTCTATGCTCCTCCATTCCTGTCCCTCCTCCATCTTTTTGTATATATGTTGTACATACTATACATGCATTAGTCTGCGCTCACTGTAAATTGTTACAGTCGTTGTTCTTTATGGAATATCACTGGCATCTTATGCTCATTTCAGATAGTGATAAACTTAATAACTGATGTTGCCACTTTTCATTCTATCCTCAACTGTTGGGTTTGGATCTGATTCTTGGATCTGACTTGGCCTTTACTAAAACTCATGGTAACCTTCTGCCTTACCCATAATGCACCAACCCCTAACATACCTTAGATCTCATTTGCTGCTTTTCTCAAAAGGTTTTGGTCAGCCATAGCTCTTGAGCTTCATTGTTATTTTTCAGCTAAGTTACAATTTTTTCTTTTGAAAACTTAATTTTCTGCTTTTTTACTTTAATTCTCTAATTTTCTATTAATGCCTTACACTTGTACTGATAGTATTTCTCTGTATACTGTCGTTGGTATTTATCTTTTCTTTTGTTACATGTTAGTGTATTCTTAATTGTCATTGTTGCTAATACCTTATCTGTTCCTCTTATATCTCCCCTAAAAAAAGTTTTTGGCTATGTGCTTTATTACTTTGTTGTTGGTAGAATGACTGAGAAGGGCCCTTATGGTTTCATATAGTGTGCGAAGTATGAGTACGAGTTACCTGTCTCGGACACCCACAATCTTTGCCTTTACTGTTTAGGTCCACAGTACCTTCAAGAAGATTGTTCCTTCTGTCACAAATTCAACCCTCAAGTGTTAGTGGACAGAGATAGTTAAATAATTCTGAAAGTTTGTTGCCTTCATCATTTGAAGAAGCTATTTCAGGGGCTCAGTCCCCCAAGCTTAAGTCCAAAGAGTTGAAATCTTCAGTTGCTTCTACTTCCTCCATTCCATCCTCAGAGTTGTCCAGGAAGAGGACTAAGTCATATTTGAGGAGGTCTCAAACCTGTTCCCCCTCAGATCCAGAGAAAAAGAGGCTTACAGATCGAACGTCCTTGGAGCTGACCAAAAAATTTTCGGAGCCGACTGTATCAGATTCTTTTGTTTTATCTGGGACATATTATTCTCCATCTGTGGATCCAATTCTTTCCAGCATTCCATCTCCCTTTTTGGAATGGTGCCATGCTAAGTCACCTTCCCTGGCCTTGTCTTGCTCATCCATGAGTTTGACTGAAGAAATGTATTGGATGATGATGATGATGATGAAGTTTCTCTTGGCACAGATCCAGATGGGTGTGTTACTGGCGCCTACCATTTCGAGTTAGGAGGTCTATCCATCAACCACTAAAACACATCAGACTCCTCCTCTGATTCCTTTGGTTATTTTGGAGTTCCTGGACCCGAGTCTCCCAAGTCCATCAGGCTTAGATGTGAAGCTAACTCTGAGTGCCGTGGCTCCAACATCTTTGAATCTGGAGGACTTTTGGAGCTGTAGCTTCCTTGTCGGGTCCGAGGCACTGAGATTGACTCCAAAGGTTTCGGAACTGTTTCTGTGCCTTGGTGCTTTGGCATTGGATAGATTAATGCCTACTTCCTCCTGAGGGAGATTGCTTTTAGGGCAGGAGGAGACAGTGGTCCAGAAGCATGCCTTCTCGGTGCAGAGGTCTTCTGTTTACCTGGGATGGTCTGCCTTTGAGGTTATGAAGAGGGTATTTTCTGCTTTGACAGGATTGACAGCCCCATCCCCCTTGAATCTTCAGTCCAACACCAAGATCTTGCTGCTGTTGGAGCCTCATCATTGGATTTTACTGGGACAGCCAGCTTGAGACCTCCAGTCTAACCATCCAGGGTTCATAACCTCTTCTGACACTTCCCTGGATCATCCCACAGAGGAAGTCCATAAGAAGAGAAAGTGCAAGAGGAGGCACTTGGACTGTCCACAAGAGTCATTCACTGAGGATATGGACTTTGATGAGGGTGAAGGGTCCCCATGATCACCTCCAGAAAACGTCTCATTTGGAGACATTTTTGAGATTCTGAAACAGAGAGGTGTTTGGACCCCCAGGAACCCTTCATCTGAGGAGTCTGTATATCTAGAAGCCTTTGGAGCTGGCCCATCTCCTTCCTGGGTTACTCCGCCTGCCAACGAACTTATTGATCTGGTCTGTCAGTGGGAGTGGAAGGAGTCTGATACAGTTGAACCAGTATCCAAAAGGCCAGATAGGATTCTAGCTCCACCTGTGGAAGTTTGGGTTAAAGGTGTGTCCCGTGGATGCCATGGTTGTGGTGGCGGCCACCAAGAAAAAACTTTGTGAGTAGAGTTCCTGTGTTCATCCCCCTAACAGGGAGTCTAGGGCAATGGACAGGTTTGGGAAGCATGTCCACACTTCAGTGACCTTTGCCTTTAGGTCACTGAACTATCTGTTACATTTTACTAGGTTGCAAAGGGATTCGATCAAAGAACTTTCAATTTCCCTTTCAGCGACCATTTCTGCTGAGGCCCAATCATCCGTGGCTTCTCAGTTGGCTACCCTTCAAGCTATCTCAAATTCATCCATGAGGCTTATTTTGCACACAGCCAAAGGTGCCTCAAGGGTAGCGGGTTCAGGCATATCTATTAGGAGACATGCCTGGATGTGTTTGTGATTTTGCAGAGCCCTTGAAATCCTATTTCGTCAGTGCTCCTTTTGACAGCACTTCTTTGTTTGGCCCCAAAGTGAAGAACACAGTATCCAGGTGTGAGACGGATAGAAAGACCCTCTCTGTGGTGGGCATACATTTTTTGACTCCTACAAAGATCCTTTTCTATGACTCAGTAAGGTGTTCAAAAGATGTGGTTCAGGAAGTCCCAGGGTCCTTTCCAGGACACACGTGGAGAAAGTACTCCAAGGGGCAGAGTGGGGAACTCTAATGGACGATGACACCCCTGCAGCAAAGGATGCCTGTAAAACCAGGGACCCAGAGATTCTTTCTCTGATAGACCCTACCATTGCCCCTGAAAGAGGCCCAATTGTCCACCTCTGGAAGCAAATGGGGGTCAACTATCCCTGCACTGGAGAGCCTGGCTAGACATAAAAAATACTTGGGTGCAGAGGATTATTTCCAGAGGTTATATAATACCCTTTTCCCTTCCACCTTCATCTTTACAAAAAATTCCCAGTATTCTACCCAGTAAGAGGAAAGAAGCAGCAATACAAATACAAAAGCTGCTAGAACAGGTCCTGCTAGACTAGATAGAATTTGGAACTTACTCAAGATTCTTTTTAGTGCCAAGGGGAAAGCAGGGGACCAGTGACCAATTTTGGATCTCAGCAACTTCAACAAGTCAGTTTGACACACAAAGCTTTGGATGGTCATAGTTCAGTTTGTTCTCCCTTTTCTGGACAAGAACAACTGCATGTGCTTGCTAGACCATCAGGATGCATACTATCATATAAAGATGAACAAACAATCCAGAAGGTATCTATGCTTCTGGCTGGGAGCCAGTCACTACCAGTTCAGAGCTGTGCTCTTTGGCCGCACCACAGTCCCCAGGGTGTTTATCAAATCTATGGCAGTAGTTGCAGCTCACTTAATACTGCAGGGATTCCAGGTGTTTCTATATCTAGACAACTGGCTCATTATGGCCCTGACCAGGCATCTGTTAATAAGGACAACAAATCAGGTATTCCAGATTTGATGTCATCTGGGGATAACCATAAATTACAAGTCTCACCTACAACCAACTCAGGATTTAGAATTCCTAGGAGCGGTTTTCAACGCAAAGTCAGTGATAGCCGCTCTTCTTCTCTCAAGAGTACAGACTCTAATATTACAGGTGAGAGAAATAATTTACATTACCAAGATTTCATCCCGCTTGGTCCTTCAAACTCTAGGATCAATGTCAGCGGTAGTAATTTTGCTACCTCTAACTAGATTGCGTATGAGAATTCTTTACTGTTTGTTAGCAACACAGTGGTCAATTCTTTCCAAAGCATGTCAGCACAAATAAGAATCGCTCAGGCATGCAAAAGAGATCTCAGGTGGTGGATTCAATTAGGTCAGGTTTTACAAAGCCATCCATTCATTCTTCCTCAGCCTAAGGGCCATAGTAACCACAGATACTTTCCAGTTGGGGTGGGTGGGACACTTTCTGAGGAAAATAGTCCAAGGCACTTGGTCCCTGGAAGAGCAGATTGCATGTAAATGTCCTAGAGATGAGAGCTTTTCAAGCCCTCCAGAATGCTTTCCCTTCAGGGGCAGTCAGACAACATGTCAGTAGTTTGGTACATCAACAAACAAGGAGGGATCAGATCATACCCTTGTCTCAAGAAGCACTCAGAGTGTGGCAATAGGCAATCTTATCCAACTGATTTCTCATAGCAATGCACATTCCAGGGAAGTACAAAAATTAAGCAGGTCCATTCTTCTACTTCATGAGTGGCATCTCAGCAGGAATGTGACAAAAATGATTTTTCATCACTGGGGCCAGCCTTGCTGCAATCTTTTTGCTTCTTCCATAAACAACAAATGTAGCAGCTACTTTGCCCTAATCTTCCCACAGGGTGAATCACAGAGGGACACTCTACTTCCGATTTGCCGCCTGATCTGCTTTATGCCTACCAACCACTTCCATTAATTCCAAAATTTCTTCAAAAAGCTGCCAGGTTGAAGAGCAAACTCATCTTCATTGCACCTTACTGGCTCAACATGTTTGACTCCCCTTTGTCTGGTCTCATCTACTTCACCAACCTTAGATTGTGGATCTGATTCCAGACCTTCTGTCTCACCCAGCAGGCATGATTCACGCAGACATCTCATACCTCAAGCTAACAGCCTGGAATCTCCAATTCTTGTAATATCCAGACAGCCTATGCTGTCTTGCCCATCTGCTGTATCCTTTTATTTTCTCATAAACTCCCAACATGAAAGCTTTATTCAAATAAATGGAAAAGATTTGTTTAGTGGGCACAACAAAATTATACTGATCCTTTCTCAGCTCCGATACATAACATACTTAAATTTTTAGCTTTACTTTTTAAAGAAGGAGCGAGCCCCTGTACCATTAAGGTTCAGTTAGCAACAATATCTAATTTCCATATCGCATTTGAAGGTTCTTCAGTAGCCTCTGGTATACTGTGCAAAGCATTCTTGAGAGTCCCTCTTCTTTTGAAACCACCATTTAAAGACCCAACTCTACCATGGGATCTGAACTTGATACTGCAAGCATTAATACATTCTCCCTTTGAACCAGCAGCTAAATGTGACCTTAAATTTCTTACTTGGAAAACTGACTATTTAGTAGCCATTACCTCAGCTAGAAGAATTTCAGAAATTCAAGCCTTGTCTTGTAAACCTCTCTACTTGATTTTTCATAAGGCTAGAGTTACATTATGAACCAATGCATCTTTCCTTCCCAAGATGGTATCAGAATCCAACATCAATCAGTCCATTAATTTGCCAGTATTCTTTCCTAAATTTGCAAACAAAGATGAATGTATGTTGCATTTGGTGGATATTCACGGACAAATACATTTTTATCTGCATAGGACAAAAGAATTCAGAAAGACAGACCAATTGCCTGTTTTCTTTGCACATTTGAAATTGGGTAAACCAGTCACCAAAGTAACTCTAGCCACATGGCTAACTAATTATATTTCTTTTATCTGTAGCAAATTAAGTCTTACCTTAACTAAACTTATAAGAGAAAATTAAACTAGGTCCATGGCAACATCTTCAATATTTCTCTCCAGGTTTTCCATGGATGACATTTGTGCAGCTGTAACTTAGGCAAGTCCTCATACCTTTATCACTCATTAAAAGTTAGATCTGACCTTGAGGGGTAGAGCATCTTTGGTTCAACTGTGCTCAGGGATATCCTTCCTTAGAGTCCAGCTGGAGTTTTAGGTAGCTGGGGAGTCTGTCCCAACAGTTGATGATGGAATGAAAATAGACAACATCAGATAAAGAAGTTATGTACTCATCATAATTTTCCATCTGTGTTGTCCATTTACATTCTTCCTCAACTTCCTGTCCACCAGCCCCATCCTTTATTTCTCCATACTTCTGGATGAGACACCACTGTCCTCTTGATTGAGCTCCTGATATGATTTTCTCTATAGAACACATACATTTTTAAGTATCCTTTTATGTATGCATGTTAATAGATACCACTTCTGGTAAAATCAGCAAATGCGATCTGAGGTATGTTACGGGTTGGTGCTTTATGGGTAAGGGAGAAGCTTAAGAGCTTATTGGTTGCCACGAGCTTTAGTAATTGCCAAGTCAGATCCGAGGATCGGATCCGAACCCAGCAGTTGAGGAAGAATGAAAATGGACAACACAGATGGAACATTATGCTGAGTACATAACGTCTTTTTTGTTGGCAACTATGTTTCTTATATTATTTCATCATTTCATTTATGTATCCTGGGCTGGCCTGAAAATGGTCCATGTGGATCATTGCTCAACCTTTATTAACAAATGCAACTAAAATAAAAAAATTGCTTTGTATATATATATATATATATATATATATATATATATATGTGTGTGTGTGTGTGTGTGTGTATATATATATATATATATATATATATATATATATGTATATATATATATATATATGTGTGTGTATATATATATATATATATATATATATATATATATATATATATATGTATGTATATATATATATATATATATATATATATATATATATATATATATATATATATATATATATATATATATACATACACATACACACACACACACACACACACACACACACACACAAGCATATAATATTGTAGATCATTACAAGGCAACAGCAATAACCAGTCTTAGAAAACAGATTTGTTTATTATACAAAATAACTTGAAAATGCTGGTTCCTTTCAAACAAAAGTCTTAGAGGTAACAAATTCACAGCCAGTGCCTTCAAAACAGTTCCATACTGCTGGGTTGCAGTATTGTCAGTCTGTGTGTGTGTGTGTGTGTGTGTGTGTGTGTGTGTGTGTGTGTGTGTGTGTGTGTTAGGGATGTTTTTCATAGTTAACTTTGCATTGGTAATCCTTGGGTCTTCATGCCATGAATAAAACTTGTGACCAGCATGATTTCCAGAGTCTTAGTACCATCCCAAACCTATGGATGGTCAATGACTGATGTACAGATGTCAGGGTATAGAGGTAGTCTATCAGCACCATCTTCAGTTCTTTGTAGCTGTACATTCCTTTACAATTCACATGTGTTTTATATGCTCACAGTCTGTCTGTTGCCAAAGTTTCTGTCCTGCCAGACAGATGAGTACCCCAGTGGGAAATTTCTCCATTAATTAATATTTGATAAAGTTAATAACTGTTTGCCTTTCGGAAACATATCCTGCATAAAGATTTTCACTTTTTTTGCGTGGGACCTCAGTAGAGCATCCCTAACTACTCTGATTGTGCTTAGTTTCATGCAAAAACACGTAAATGTATGACCGAGGTACTAGCAGCTCATGTGGAGTCCTCGTCATCGGCTTCTTTGGTAGTATCACCACCTCCGGCTTCTGCAGGTTCCACACTTACTCCAGCCAACACTGGTGTGATCCCAAAAAAGCAAAAAGATAAAAAACCTAAACTGCAGAAAAAACTACTGCATCAACTGAATACCTTCATGAGGTGCCTTCACAGCTCTGGGACCAATAACTGCTAGCCCGGAACCTTCTGGCAAGGCCATCTCAGGAAGCCTCCATGGTCCCCAGCCTACCCATGACTGCCACCACTGCTCACATGTCAGTCGGGTCTGATGCTTCTATGCAGGCATCCATTTCTCATGGCTGAGAAGTGGTTCTGGATGGAGACCTTAGGGCTCCCCTAACTACTGATGTTTTGATCAGATGATGGTGACGGCATCCCTCAGCCATGCCTGTTAAATGATCTGTGAAACTGAAATGTGCTCCCTCCTTAGTCTCACCACTGCCTTAGACCTCCACATCTCAGACCAAAGTCCAGGATCTGGTCAAGATAGCACAAGGATTGATGGCTTTCATTAAATCCAGAGAACCCTCACAGCCATTTTCTGAGGCTTCTCCAACTCTGACTAAAAGAAGTGAAGTAGGCTTACAAGAGGTGGAAGACTTTTCATCCTCTGAGGATGAGGAAAAGCTGAGTTATTTAGGTCATTTACAGGTCCAAAACTATCCAGACTCAAACTGTGATGATACTCTCACTTCATCTAAATCTTCTGAAGACCTTTGGTTCGGAAACACTTTACACAAAATGAGAGAAGCTTTTAACTGGGAAAGTAAGCAGTTCTTCCAGGCACAGACACATTACAGGGAACTATTAAGTTTGCCTTCTCCTAGACTATTGGCTGTTTCTACAGTGCACATTATACTAGATGATGTTCTTGAGGACATAGCCCTACACTCTGACCCCTTACTACTGGCACCTAGGAAACCAGACAGGTTTTACAGAGTGCTTGACTCACAAGCATCTCTACAAAAATCCTAAAGCTGATCGTCTGTGGTCTCCTCTGAATCTACTAAAGGGATTCCCAAAGGACCATCCAGATATCCTTTACATAATGACGACAATGAGGACAGAGGATAGGCTACTGGATAGGTTTGGCAAGAAAACTTATACCTCTGCAACCCTAGCCATGAGAGCTTTAAATTGTCAGTTCCATACAATGAAATACTTGGAAGCAGTTCAATAAAAATGATACCAAAACTTGACTCCATGTCAGATAAAACATTGTACAAGGAGGTGCAGGACATGGCTAGATAAACTCTACAGGTAACCAGACACTCACTTTTTGAAATCTGGATGTGACGCCTTAGATGCTACTTGCAGAGCAGCTGCCACAGGTTCAGTTATCCACAGACATTTATGGCTCAGAACTCAACCACTTCCAGAGCCTGTTAAGGCCAAGCTTTTAGATGTACCTTTACACAAGGGCAGTCTTTTTGGGAGTAAAGCGGAGGAGGTGCTCAAGAAGATGGAGGATAAGGCCAAGTCCATGCAAACAGTTAAAGACTTTTTGCAAGTTCAACCCCTTTGTTTTAGCAGGAACTACCCTTCTAAGAGTTGGATGTTTCCTGATACCAGCAGACAGAACCATTCTAGGACCAGAGGTTATAAATCTGCTAGGGGACATGGGGCTACCCCTCAAAGGACTAAACAATGGCATGCTTCCACTTCTAAGTCGGGAAGTTCTAAGCCTGCATCTCTCTCCAAGCATTCTCAATGACTTTGTCCAACTTCTGCCTGTTCCTGCTTGCCTGGAATTTCCTTTAGGGGAAAGGTTGGCCATTTTTGCAAAGGTCTGGGCCACCATCATGGACGACAAGTGGGTACTCAGAACTGTATCCCTAGGACACAACTTTTCTTTCCACACCTTTCCTGTGCACAAAGGATTCCCAGACATTCCTTCAAGTCAAAAGGCAGAAATAGAAAAGCAAATTTTGTTTATGTTGCATCTGGGCACAATAGAGTCAGTTCCTGCTCAGCAGGTAGGCCAAGGTTTCTATTCCAGACTTTTCTTGGTACCAAAAAAGAAGGCACCTGGTGACCTATCCTAGATCTATCCATTCTGAACTCTTTCTTGGTGATTCTAAAGTTCAAAATGCTCACTCTTCATCAGTTGCTGCCAGTGTTGGACAAGGACTCCTGGCTGGTAACTTTGGATCTCAAAGAAGCATATTTGCACATCCCTATCAGAGAAAGTTGCAAGCAGTTCTTTCGCTTCAGAGTGGGCAAGCAACATTATCACTTCTCTGCACTGCCCTTTGGCTTATCTACTGCTCCCAGAGTTTTTACAAAGTGCCTGGCTCCATTCATTGCCTTTTGCAGGCAGAAAAAAATTCAGATTTACCCTTACTTGGACAACTGTCTGATTCAAGCAAAGTCTTGGGGACAGCTGTTAAAGGATTTGGAATTTGTAAAGACTCTTCTCTCTTCCCTGGGTTGCACTCTCAATGAGCAAAAGTCAAAAATGGTACCATCCAAGGAGATAACATTCCTAGGAGCGAGTCTGAACACAGCCACCCAGGTTATATATCTCACCCATCTCACCCAGGAGAAGCAGACAACTCTTTCAGCCTACTTCAAGGACTTGGCAAGCCTGTCCCAGCTCCCTGCAAAGAAATACCTGCAAACTCTGGGATTCATGGCCTCTTGTATTCTCATGATTCCATATGCAAAGCTGCATATGAGGAAATTACAATGGTACCTCAAGAACCTTTGGTGTCAACACACACAGGACCTGGATGTGATTATTCCTCTGCTTTCTTGTCTGCAGAGAGAGTTTCTATGGTGGGCAACAGCCTGTTTGCAAAACAAGGGCATGCCTTTCCGTCAACCTCCTGCAATTCAAGTTCTGACCACAGACTCATTGGACTAAGCATGGAGAGCTCACCTGGATGGCAGATGCATACAGGAACGGTGAAACACCCAGCAGATGCACTTGCACATAAACCTGAAGGAATTAATTGCAGTTCACCAGGCCTTACTGGCTTTCAAGCATCTTCTTTCACCTAGAACTCCGCTGGTCAGAACAGACAACACCACAGTCATGTGGTACATCAACAAATAGTGAGGGACTCATTCTTACCCCCTGTGCAGACAGAGCATAATTTTATGGTCCACAGCAGCATCATTGGGCCAACATCTTCTAGTTCAGTTTCTTTCAGGGAGACTCAGTGTTTTGGCAGACCAGTGCGGTTTCTGCTGTGCGTGGCCGCTGTGGATGTGCTTTACTGAGTTTGCTTACACTATTGTTAGATGCACAGTGGCCTTAGCCCTTTGGGGGTGTATTTCCTTGCTTTGGCAGACCAGTTGAGCAGACAAACCCTGGATCCTCACGAGTGGCAGCTGAACAGAACAGTCTTTTACAGCATCATTCAGCGTTGGGACACTCCACAGGTGGATCTTTTCTTCTCCCTGGACAACCATTTTCTGTCACTTTTTTGCACCAAACAGCATCACACTAAAGCCTGGAAAGTGGATGCTCTGTCTTTCCCTTGGTCACTTCTTTCAATTTATGCCTTCCCTCCTCTTCTTCTTCTTCCCAGAGTATTGTTGAAGATCAGGGACGAAAGACCAAGGACCATTCTCATAGCTCCAGACTGGCCCAGGTAGCATTGGTATCCTCTGCTTCGCAGTCTCTCCCAGTTTCCTCTGTGGCATCTTCCTCTGAAACCAGATCTTTTGGTTCAGGAAGGGGGAAAAATTCTGTATCCTCATCTTCAGTCTCTCCATTTGACAGCATGGCTCATTGTATGAATCAATCTACTTCTTCTTCCCTTTGCCAGCAGGTGGTTGACGTACTTCATGAGGCCAGGAGGCCAAGCACTAGGAAGTCCTATGCTGGCAAATGGGAAAGATTCTCTCATTGGATGCAGGCAAAAGGGGAATCTTCTTCTCAGCCTACTCTTCCTCTGATCCTGGAATACTTGGCTGAATTGCTTCAAAGTGGTCTTTCCTTTTCTTCTTTTGATTCATGCTTCAGCTATTTCTGGTTACTGTTCCTTTGAACAGCCCATTTTCTCTCATCCCCTGATGAAAATGTTTCTCAGAGGTGCTAGCAACTTAAAACTTTCCAGAAGGGCACCTACTCCGGCCTGGGACCTGAATTTTGTGTTGGAGAAGCTCACTCTTCCTCCTTTTGAGCCAGCTGCCGCTGCAAACTTAAAGTTTCTCTCTTGGAAAACTGCATTCCTTTTGGCTATTTCTTCAGCAAGGAGAGATTCAGAACTGCAGGCTTTTGATGGCTGTGGAGCCTTTTCTCATCTTTCATGCAGATCGTGTCTCCCTGAGAACCAATCTCTCTTTTATGCCGAAGGTGGTTTCTAGCCTGACTCTTAATCAGTCCATACACCTTCTTACATTCTTTCCTAATCCTCAAAATAGAGGGGAAAGGATCCTGCATTCTCTTGATGTACACAGACAGCTCAGATTCTACCTGGACAGGACTAAAGATCTTCGGAAATCAGCTCAGCTATTGGTCAGCTTTGCTCCTGGAGCTCAGGGAAAAGCTATTTCTAAGCAAACCATTTCTAAATGGATTGCACACTGTATTACTTTTTGTTATTCCTTTCATGGCAAGGTTCCTCCTCAAGGAGTGAGGACCCACTCCACAAGAGCAGCCTCCACTTCTGCAGCTTTTTTAAGCAGTGTCCCTACTAAAGACATTTTAGAGGCTGCCACATGGTCTTCTGTACACACTTTTACAAAGCATTATAATTTCCGTTTGTTTTCTAGATCCAGGGTGGGGTTTGCCACTGTTGTTCTACAGGGCATTCTCTCCAATCCTTGATTGTGTTGGTACCACTTCCCTCTTCTTTGGGCTTTGGTAATCATCCCATTTGTTAGGACTGCAACAGTGAAACACGATGAACAGAGTACAGCTGTGTACACTTGCCATAAATGTAGATGTTCGAGTGTATTCACTGTTGCAGTCCTGGTTTCCCTCCCTCCTTCCCCCTGTTTTGGTGGTCTCCTGCTCTCCTTTCCTAAGGTGCAGGCTTTATTTGGTTTAGTTTACCAAGGATGCTTTATACTTTGTCTAAGCATTGTTTACTTGGGGGCTCTTGACATTTGTGGCAAGAAAGACTGAGGAAGTGATGTTGGCTGCCTCCTTTTGTATCAAGGATACTGACGTCCTATACAACCAACGGCATATCCCCTTACCTTTGGTATTCGGGCCGATCGAGGGCTACCGGGGCCGGATAACCCATTTGTTAGGACTGCAACAGTGAATACACTCAAACATCTACATTTATGGTAAGTATACACAACTGTACTTTCTCTCTCCTCCTCACCCTCAGTAAGGGGAGGTTTTGTATGCTGCTAAAGGATGTAGACCTCAGCCAAATCAGGGTATTATTCTTTTACCCCAAACTGACATCTCTTAATCTAGCTGCCTGGAGGATTGGGTCATGATGCTCACCTCAGTGCCTTACCCAAAACAGGTATTATCTATTTTAAAGGAGGCAAGAAAGCCTAACACCAGAAAATCGTACAGTACATGGCAAAATGGAAGAGATTTTCCACTTGGTGTCATGGCCAACAAACTATCCTAGCTCAAGCAGACATCGGTTCAGTATTGCTTTACCTTTCAGGCCCATTTGAACAGAGCCTTTCTTCTTCCAGCATAATGGTCCATCCTTCTGCTGTCTTAGCTTGCTTGCAGATTACTGTATCACTCTTCTCTCTCACTCTCATGTGAATTTGTTTCTAAAAGGGGTGAATCACTTGAAACCTTCCAGAAGGATCCCATTCCAGCATGGAATCTAAATTATGTATTGGAAAAACTAACCCTGCCCCCCTCTTGAGATGGATGCTACTGCACCTCTCAAGATTCTCACTTGAAAGGTCACCTTCCTTATAGCCATCATTTCAGCTGGAAGAGTTTAACTGCAAGCTCTCACATGCACACAGGGACAGGGTATCCCTCAGAACAAACCCATCATTCATGCCAAAAGTAGTTTCAGAACTCACCCTTAATCAGGCTATCCATCTGCCAGTCAGGGACAGGGTATCCCTCAGAACAAACCCATCATTCATGCCAAAAGTAGTTTCAGAACTCACCCTTAATCAGGCTATCCATCTGCCAGTCATCTTCTCAAATCTGCAGAACAAAGCTGAAAGAATCCTCCACTCAGTTGTTGCTGTCCTTCACAGAAGGAAAACAAGGCAAATCTGTCTCAAAGCAAACCCATCTCTAAATGGATTGCAAATTGCAAGAGGTTCTGTTACATGCACCATGGAAAGCCTCTACCTGGCCACATTAGAGCCTATTCCACCAGGCATAGGGCAACTACCACCACTTTCCTTAAAGGAATTCCCATCTTGGAGGCAGACACTTGGGATTCTGTTCACAACTTTACTGAGCACTGTAACTTAGGACAAGTCTCTACAGCCAGGGCAGGGTTCGCCACTGCCATCCTACCAAATATTATTTCCTAAAACTACAATAATACCCTCCATCCAAGGATCAGTACTTTGACACCGACTATGAAGAACATGGAACAGTACTGTCCCACTTACCGTAACTGTAGACATTCGACTAGATCAGTGTTGCAGTACACATTCCCACTTTCCTGCCCCTTAACTGTGTAGGGGCCATCTATGTATAATCCCTTTGAACCATTCCATCTATGCTTATGTTTCCTTCTTCTTTGCATTCACAACAAAGACTAGAAAGCTGGGGAAGTCATGCTGTCCTCAGGCATCAAAATTCCTTTCTTAGCTTACAAAGACGTGAAGATGGTACCAACAGATGGTGTTCTTATACCCTGATGTCTGGATGTTAGTCATTGAACATCCGTCGGCTTGGGATGATGCTAAGACCCTGGAAACCAGGCTGGCTGCAGGCTTCTGCATAGCAGGAAGACCCAAGGCTTAGTACTGCAACATTAATATACTTGAACACATGCAATTATGGTAAGTGAGCACAACTGTAATTTGCCACCTGTCCCTCTTTGCACAAGATGGTCTCTGTTTGGGCAGTTGTGTCTTATTGGAAAAAAAAAATATGTGAAGTGTCCTGAGATCTTAGGGCAAAAATTCTTTCCCAGGTTTTCTTTAATAGTTGCATAAATTAATTAGTTTGTATCTGAAACACTTAAATGCTATATGAAACATCATAAGCAACTCAAATGCTAGAAGAGTAAGTTTTTATTTTGGCAAAAAGTGAAGTTCTGTCCTTTGCAGTGGCCATAGGTATGGTTTGTCTCATGTTTCTACAAAAATGTCCCACTTTGGACATTTGAATAGGTAGCAACCCTGAGGGGGTGTCAGTCTGTCTCTCTGTTTCAGTAGTTGAAGACTTCTTTAACAGGGACCAGTTCCAGCTTCCTCCTGATATCTTCTTACATGAAATATCCCTTTAGAAATAAGCACTCTCATGGGCTTTCGTCAATCCTTCTTTTACACATCTTTAATTGTATCATTAAAAAAATTCTCTTACTAATACAGAAGATTCTGTCTCTGCTGTTAAAGCATACCTTTCAGCTTCTTTGCTCAAGAATCAGGGGTAAAGCCAAAAATAATCGGGGACAACGGCCCAAAATCAGGATCAAGTTTTAAAAATTACGCTAATTCACTTCTAAAGTTAGTAAAGTAACAGGTTTTGCATCAACATGCATTTTCTGAACAATAAGAAGTATGAAACTTCAGTATCTGGTGTTGTCGACCAACTGTAATCCCCAGTGACTCAGCAGTAAAGTCAAACATTTTATGAGGGACAGGGTAAAAATAAAACGAAACATAAGAGAAGTTCTGGAAAGTCAGGGACATTTGAGAGCTGTGTCTTAAAAACATGTTCCACTAAAGTAAAGCAACATTCATATTTAAAGCACCAGTGTTCAATTGCACCACATTCGCAGTGTTATATATACCATTTACATCAGCATTTACATGCTTTTGGATCAAATATACTAAACCACTGTGCCACAATTGACCCTTCCCCCCACCCAACTTGAATCCATCATTTGCTTGCCTATTGGATGGCCTGTGTGCCCAGGATAGGCTATCTGCATTATCATTATAGTGGGTTGAGCCAAGCCAGTGCTGTACTTCAAAAGGCTGTAGTCCATTTAATGCCCTTCTTGCCTTCTGCATTCTTTCTAATATTTCCTCATTCGTTAAGATCAGAAATGATGCTCATCCTTCTCAAATCACTTCAGATCCTAGTGTTCCATTAGTTGTTGGAATGTTGCGCTCACTTTTTCATCTCTCCACTGTACCTATCTGAAGGCATTTTTGTGCTACTTCCTGTGTAGCCTTTCTTTGTGATGCAAACATTCTGTAAGGTTTTAAGTTAAACTTTTCTGCATTTTAAATCATTTGCTGATGTTGTATAATTTTCCTATGCACTACTGCATGTGGTGATTAAACTTCTGAACAGTAATTCTGCCCATCCTCGAATGTTCTTGGCTTCTTCTTCCTTGGTGGAAAAATGTTTTAAATATGTAATCTGAAGTTTTCGTATTTTAGTATATTTCTTATATATTCAATTATGTATATATATATATATATATATATATACCATTTAATTTTGTAAATCTAAATGTACGTATACATATATATATATTTTAAACTGCCTTCCTGTTATATTAAGACAGGTAATAGGGTTTAATTGTATTCTGATGAACAAGAGAGAGACTTTGTGGCTTGGCAGCTGGATTATTAAAAAAAAAAAAAAAAAGTTTAATTTTTTTTTTTTCTCTGCTGTTTTTCCAAGGTTGCCGTGGCCTTGTGGTTTTTATTTTTTTTTATGTAATCTGATGTTGTTAATCTTCATTCATTCCTTACTGATGGGTTGTCGGTTCCGTCCTCAGAACCGAGCCGGCCAATATCAAGCTTGCATCAGCCAAAAACTCTAGAGCCAAGGTCCTACCCAGCATGCTCTGCTCCCTGTTACCTCAGATCTCATTTGCCATGTTGCTGAACAGCCGTGTCAAGCCACTCTCTCAGCTGTCTAATTTTTTGACAGTTTATATATTGTTATTACTCTAAATTTTTTCTCAAAAGTTTATTCTAATATTTTCCTACCCTATCACACACTTTAGACCCTCTCCCTTTAGTCTGTTCCCTTCATTACCCTCTTTTCTTACCTTGTGGTAATTCCCCATTACCATCGTTGGTAATCCTTCCTTTTCTCCTTTTACCCTTTTCTTGGGTAGCCGTTATTCTTCCTTTTGCTACCGAGCTTCTTCTCCACACCAGCTATGTTGGATAAGAAAAGTTCAGTTGATTTCAAGCAGTGCAAGGACTGTGGCCGTAAGTTACTGCTTTCCGATGCTCATGACTTGTGTGTCTACTGTCTTAATGTCTGCCACTTGACTGTAGATCCTCCATGTGGGATTTGTAAAAACTTCTCTACCAGGACTCTCAACAAGAGGAAGAATAAGTTAATTTTGAAAGGTCTCCTCAAGTCTCTTTTCTCTGAGGCTATTTCTGGGTCGGAGGGCTCACCCCCTCCTGTTAAACCCCGCAAGAGGCGTTCTTCCTCTTCTTCATCAAAGTCACTCCCTTCTTCTCCCTCTGGAGATCGTAGGGAATCAACTCACAAGAATGTGAAATTGATTACTACTCCGGCGCTGCCACCTGTGACCCTGTCGGCTTCAGGCTTGGCACCGCCCCAAATGATCCTGACTACAGCTATGTCTCCTTTATTGATATTGGCACCGGAGTTCCCGATGCAGACAACTACAGTTCCGACAGTTCTGCCACAACCCCTAAACGGCACCATCAATACAGGTTCAGTCCCCTTCAGCACCGTTGGTACAGTCATCTTCAGTTCCAGGTATGACTTTTCTTTACTTCACTGTGCAGGCTTTTTTGGCACCAACATATATTTCGGTGCAGTCCTTCTTGGCACCGTCCTTATTGCTGGTGCAGACACTTTCCACTATGGCACCATACCCTTCGGGGCAGACCTTTGCCTTTATGATGCAGACACCTTCAACTATTACGGCACTGACATCTTCAGTGCAAGCCTTTTCTACACCGTTTTCTTCCATGCAGACATCCTCTACTTCGAACTCTGCACCTATTGAATTAGCAAGGACCAAATATTCCCCTTCACTGGATCCTTTTGCAAGCAGTCAGTATAGTCCTTTCCTAGAAAGGCCAGAATCGCCATCAGCCTTCTCCATGAGGTCAAACAAGAGTCTGTCTCAGCAGGATGTGTTGCGGCTTGTGGCCAGAGGTCTTTGTCAACCGTCGAAGTCCACGTTCCCTCATTTAGGTGAGCGTATTTTGCCTCAAACACCAATGCATTCTCCTCCTTCGACTTCCCCTCAAGTTTTGAAGCCTATTACTCTGACAGCAGCTCCCCTCCCTCCGACTCCAATAGTGGATCTCACTTTGGAACCAGAGTCATCCTTGTGGCCTTCGGTGCACTGGGCATCAGGCTCTTCTCAGGCCAGTGGCTGTGCCATTGGGGAGGGCATTCCTGGCTCCATGCCAATTTTTTTTCTATGACACCTTTCAGGGATGCTCTCTCTTGCGGTTCACGGTCCTCTTGAGACTCCTGTTCTGGGGGCGGACTTGTCAGGGTGGGGTATGACCCCAGTTCTGAGGTTTTCATGCTCTGTTCTGGGATCCCATCCCTCCTTGGGCAGGCCAGCCTTCCAGGCTGTGGAGATGGTGCTTGCCTCCACTAGCAAAGCTCATTTGTCAGAGTCCCCCCCCCCCCTCTGTGCCACAACTGCCACAAGCTTCAACGCCCGGACACCAGGCACAAGTGCCTCAGGTCTCTCCTCTTCAGGAGACCCCCTTTTTGCAGTCTTCCCCAGAACCTCCCACTGAGGAACCACCCCACAAAGCATCATGTAAGAGGAAGCACATGGACTCCACTGAGGAGTCATTGACTTAAGATACGGATTTTGATGACAGGGAAGGGTCCGCATGGTCACCCTCTGACGAGGTGTCCTTTGGTGAAATCCTCAAGATCCTTAGACAGAGGGGTGACTGGAAGCCCTCTAATCCTTCCTCTGAGGAATCCATATTCCTTAAGGCTTTTCGTGCCTGGCCCCCTACCTCCTGGGTCACCCTGCCTGCTGATGAGCTCATCCAGCTCATCTTGCAGTGAGCATGGAAGGCGCCTGATACCATGGAAGCGATACCTAAGAGGCCTGATAAAATATTATCGCCCCCCATTGAGCACCCCACTGGTCACGTGGTCTTCCAGTAGATGCTATGGTGGTGGCAACTGCTACTAAGAAGGGTTTGGCAGAAGAGAGCCAAACTGTCCATCCGCCCAGCAAGGAATCCCGGGCGATTGACAGATTAGGGAAGCATGTGTTTGCTTCATCGACCTTCGCCGTAAGGTCTTTGAATTATTTGGCACATTTTACCAGGCTTCAGCGAGATCTTATCAACCAGCTCTCTGAAACCTTGGCAGGAGCTGTTTCTGATGAAGTCTGTGATAATGTGACGTCTCAGCCACCCTAGAGTCCATTTCCAACTCTTCCATGCATCTTATTTCTCACGCAGCAGAAGGGAAGATGCCATTTTCTGGGCAGTCACCTCTGGAAGTGGTCGGGGGTCATTTCTCCTTGTACCCCGCTGCCTGGCAAAAGATAATAACTGACTCTTGGGTACAGTGGATTATATCCAGAGGCTATCACATCCCCTTCCATCTTTGCCCAGTCTTATCAAGAGTGTTATCCGATGTTCCACCCAGTCAAAGAGAAACAGCAGCACATGAAATCAAAAAGCTGCTACAAAAAGGAATCATCCAGACGGCCCCCCAGACCAGATAGGATCCGGATTTTACTCACTGTACTTTTTAGTGCCAAAAAAGACAGGGGACTGGAGACCAATTCTGGATCTCAGTACACTAAACAGATTTGTAAAGACGGAGAAATTCTGGATGGTCACGGTTCAGTCTATCCTTCCTCTTCTGGAAGAAGCCAATTGGATGTGCTCTGTAGATCTTCAAGATGTGTATTACCACATAAAAATCCACAAATGCTCAAGAAGATACCTCCGCTTCCGTATAGGAGCCAGTCACTACCAGTTTCGAGCCCTGCCCTTCGGTCTCTCTACAGCCCCCAGAGTGTTCACAAAATGCATGGCAGTGGTTATCGCTCACATTTGCGACTTCAAGGATTCCAGGCATTTCCATATCTAGATGACTGGCTCCTTACCACCCCCACCAAGTGTCTACTGGAAGAAGCCCTGCAGTATACTCTCTTAACAGCTTGAAACCTGGGAATCACTTTAAACTGGGAGAAATCCAACACAACCCCAACTCAGTCTTTGGGATTTATAGGGGTACTGTTGGACATTAGAAATTTGCACAGCATCCCTTCCAGAACGCATACTTCAGAGAATACAACAAGTTCAACCACTGCTCTGTCACCACAAATCCACAGCTCAATCTGTACTTCAGCTATTGTGGTCAATGGCAGCTTCAATTACCATTGTTCCTCTAGCCAGATTCCACGTGAGACTTCTTCAGTGACTACTTCTCACTCAGTGGTATCCTCTACAACATCCTTTGTCTGTTCAAATAAGTGTAACTCAGAGATGCAAGCAGAATTTACTCTGGTGGATGTCTCAAAATCCCCTACAATGGTCTCGCCCTTTCAACTCCCATCAACTGATAGCCACGATGACCATGGATGCCTCCCTGATGGGGTGGGGGCTATATTAGGGAAATTCGGTCCAAGGCACCTGGTCGGAGACAGAGGCCCTCTTGCATATCAATGTCCTGGAACTAAGGGCGGTGCCTCTAGCGTTGCAAGCATTTCACTCCATCTTTCCATCTGGGACTATTGCAATCCTATCAGACAACATGTCAGTGGTCTGGTACATCAACAAACAAGGAGGCACCAGATCTTACCCGTTATGCCAAGAGGCCTTGAGAGTATGGCAATGGGTGATAGTTCACAACCGCTTTCTGATTGCAACGCACATTAGCAGGAACTCCAACGTGATAGCGGACAAATTGATCAGATGGGTTCTACAGCCTCACGAGTGGTCCCTCAATCCTCTGATAGCGGCAAAAATCTTCAACCGCTGGGGCCAGCCTTGCTGCAACCTCTTTGCCTCCCCAACCAACTACAAGTGCAGGAACTACTTTGCCCTGATCCTCCCTCGGGGACAGTCACAAAGGGACGCTGTAGTCCACGCTTGGCCCCCGGGTCTTCTTAATGCATATCCTCCTCTCCCCCTCATCTGCCAGTTTCTGAAGAAAGCACAACAGTTGAAGAGCAAAGTGATCCTCATTGCTCCATATTGGCCTCAACAAGTCTGGTTTCCCTTCCTCTGGCCTCACCTGCTAGATCAACCATGGATCCTCAGTCCATCCACAATGTTGATCACCCATCTGCAGGGTCTGATTCACCCCAATCTAACAACCCTGAAGCAGACAGCTTGGTTTCTCCACTTCCAATGATTGCCAGGCATGAAAACCTATCATCCCTTGTGCACAATATTCTTATTGCATCTCATAAATCGTCCACCAGACTAATCTATCTTAAATGGAAAAGGTTCTCTCTATGGGTAGAAAATAAACAAGTAGACCCCTTGTCAGCCCCAGTCTCGGTGGTATTGGATTACTTATCACATCTTTTCCACTCTGGGATGTCTGCCTCTACTATCTGTGTACATTTAGCTGCCATCTCAGATTTCCATATTGGTTTTCAAGATTCTTCACTTATGTCGCACAGACTCTGTAAGACTTTCTTGAAAGGGGTTTTCCACCTAAAACCTCCCTTTAGAGAATTGGTACAACCTTGAGATTTGGCTTTGGTTCTGCAACCTCTAACAGGTCCCTCCTTTGAACCTGCATCTTCATGTGATGTAAAATATCTCTCTTGGAAAACTTTGTTTTTGATTGCAATCATATCGGCCAGGCGATTGTCAGAACTTCAGGCCTTATGCATCAAACCTCCCTATCTTATCTTCCATAAGGATCGGGTACCACTGAGAACTAATTCTACCTTTTTACCAAAAGTGGTGTCAGACTGATCTATCAACCAATCTATCGATCTTCCAATGTTCTTTCCTAACCATTCTAACAAGGGAGAGTATTCCCTGTACTCCTTGGATGTTCATAGGCAAATATGATTTTATCTGGACAGAACTAAATCTACCCATAAATCAGACCAACTGTTTCTGGCTTTTTCTGGACCTAGATGGATTCATCCTGTAGCAGAAGTTACATTGGCTTCATGGTTGAAAAATTGTATTACCTTTGTCTACAACGAAAACAATCTCACCTTGCCTCATAGAGTCAAAGCACATTATACAAGATCTATGGCAACTTCAACAGCTTTCCATGCTAAGGCTTCTTTCAATGATATTTGCACAGCTGCAACTTGGGCCAAAGCTCATACATTTATTCTTCATTACAAATTGGACTTGGCCTCCAGAGGTAGAGCTTCCTTTGGCTCCATGGTGCTCAGGAATGTCCTTCCATGAGGACCAGCCAGGAATGCAGGTAGCTGGGGACTCTGTCCCATCATGGTCTGGTACATCAACAAACATCATATCGGTACAGCATCAGATAAAGAAGTTATGTCTTACCATAACATTCCATCTGTGTTGTTGATCTTCGTTCATTCATTACTTCCCACCCTCCATCCCCTATCCGGAGGTTCTTGGTTGATCTCATGTACTCCTTTCTTGTAGGTCTGTTATGACCAGAGGTAACCTCTACTTTTATCTATCAACTTGCAAACTCGATCTGAGGTAACAGGGAGCAGAGCATTCTGGGTAGGACCTTGACTCAAGAGTTTTTGGCTGACACGAGCTTGATATTGGCGGCTCGGTTCCGAGGATGGAACCGATAAGCCATCAGTGATGAATGAACGAAGATCAACAACACAGATGAAACGTTATGGTAAGACATAACTTTTTTTTTTTTTTTTTTTTATGACAATGCCAAAACTGAGTAAAAAAGTGAACTTTAACCTCATCAGCATCAGCATAAGAAAAACATGTATTGTGTCCGTAAACTTTAATGGGTGTACTATCACACATGCATGAAGATGACCCATTAAAGCAGGTGGACACATTATATATTAATCCAAAATGAAGGAGGTAGATACCCCACAACCCCAAAGCAAACCAGGTAAACAACGTAGAATAGAATAAGAGAATAAACTAAAGTAAAGCGCGAAGTAAAGCCACATAGAACGCTCAGATCAGACTTTTTAACACAAAACAAAAAAACTCATTCCAATAATATATAAAAAAAGCACCAATACACCTTCCCCCCCATATCACGTGTTCCACATAGCATCCGCTTGAGGGATAGCATTTCTCATCTGAAGGTAGTAATCACTATCAACATTATATATTAACCTAAAGTGACATCAAGCTAGGGAATAGAAGAGTTATTTGGGCCAGGTTTGAAAAGTTTATGAAGCTTTTTATTACAAAAACTGTCCGAAAAGTAAGGAAGGGCAAGTGGGGAAAAAGCATCACAGGACATGAGTTATCAAATGCTGTGATATGTATAATATTGGCAAATCACTTTAGATAACTTTTAACTTGACAATACTTCATTACCATGCCTCTCCAAAACTGAGGGTTTACTTGATCTGTTGAGAAACTGGCAGGTATTTCCTATTGCTGAAGTCTTGCTTGTTAGATCCAGGAGATGTTGCTCTGCATAATTGATGCCCACACACTGTCTAAAGTTTCTATACCCTTGCCTGTCTGATTTTGTTGCAAGTCTTAATGTGTCATAGGTACTTTATGGATGTCTGGTTTTTTTTTTGCATACCTGTTGTCATTTATTTCAGCTAGATGTCTCATGTTTGTTGTACTGCTTAATACTGTTACTCATTCTGGGTTCACATGTCTTCTGATGATCCACCCTGTCATTTTATTTCTGACTTGCTACTCTGAGGATCACATTTCCCCTGACTACACAAGCTATTTTGCTTTTCTCTCTATTTGGTGAAAACATGCAAGCCTATTTGGATCCGTGCTGTAGCATATTACAAGACTCTTACTTTCCGCAGCAAGTCAATATGTAACTCTGTATAGGTAAGAAATAGGGACATCATGTTTAGCTTCCTGTCCTATAGGTCTGGCTTTATTTATCTTGCTATACAAAGTGTGTCATCATCCCATTGTGCCAGTTTAAAATTTCAGTGGCTTACCTGAAGGCTATCCAGCTCTGAAGGCTCTTAGCATGGAGTTTCCTCAAGGTCATCCTGTTATACTGTAGAATGTACTGCTTCTTCTCCTACCAAGATGGGCAGTGAGGTCTCAGAGTCTAGCTGTTCTCCTAGAAAAGGCAACTCACACCAGTATTCCTTTGTGTCAGTTGTTCTCTCTGTCTTATTTAGTTTTTATTTGTTCCTTCCTTTATAAACCTGATGCATAGAAACATCTTCCTTTTGCTTAGAGTGCCAGTATTTTGGCACAGCAGAAGAATAATAAGGCTCTCTTCAAGGTTATCTTGTCCGTCAGTCTACACCATCTTTTTTTGTTTTGCTTTACCTGTGAAGAGGGTACATCAGAACACATTTTATTTTCAGTTTTATTTTTCTCTAGCTCATAGATACCTCTTTCCTAGAGTCTGTTTGATTTTCTGCCTTACACTAACAGAAATAGGTTTGGATGATGACCAGGTATTATTTTTTTCTTGCTTACTACATTGACAGAGTCTTTCTTACTGGTAAGTTTTGTATCCTATACATTAATCTGTTGAGTTGAATTCTCCATTTGCAGGGCTTTCTGCTTATAACTTAACAGAAAGTTTAAAATTGTGCTCATGTTGTCTGTTTTCCATACTTCCTAACCTTGTTTACTTAGCATACACTCTTTCAGTGTTTTTTTTTTTCATTTTTCATCTCTTCATTTATGCTAGTTACTTCTGCAACATGCTTTGTTAAATTTTCAGAATGCATTATCTTAGCATGCAAGTCCCTTCCTTCTAATGATTCCACTTTTGAGGCTACTGTGCCATAGGTGTATGTTGACATATATCTAAGTGGTGCAGGTTCTTTCTCTGTCTATATCTTTAGCCAAATGTTTGCACCCTTAGTGCCTTCTGTTGGCTTTGGGCACTCTAATGAATATCTTTGGTGGTTGCTCCTCCCACTTTCCACTCCTTCCACTTTCCACATTAGACACAAGTGTATATGTAGACTTTTATGTTTGCTAGTTCCGGTCCTCATACTGGTAGAATGATCTGTCAGAAAGGCTGTCTTCTTCCTGTTGCATCCATGGAACCACCTTCTACTCCAAATAATGCAAACGACTCATCTTACTCTATTTAAACATTATTTGGATGATTGGATGGGTAACCACAACTTCATCCCCCATTTCATACCCTTGTTTCTCATGGAGAGAGAAAACCTGTAAATGTCCCAACATATCCTTGTTCAGCCCACCTCTGGGTTATTCATATGCAAAATATAAGGGATAAGACTGCAATGGGAATGTAAAACTCGATTTCTTGAGATCCTTACAGATAAATAGCCTATTAAGTACAATTAAATTGTGCCTATGTTAAATTGGCTACTACTGAAGAAGGATAAACTGCCTTCCCAGCCACATATTTTATTTCAAGCTATGTAATAAGAAACTTGATTGTCTCAGTGAATGCATACTACTTCAGTTATGTTTTTATCAAGGATTTTATTTTCACATACATACATACTGCTTTTTATCATTGTGACCACACTGTCTGATTCTACCAGTCCCTGTAGAACCCATCATCAAGACATTGCACTTAAGTATCTTTACAGTAGCACAATAATATAATGCAGTCGCAACCATTTCACATTTTATAGACATAACATCACTAGCAGCCTGCCTTCAGAGGTTATAGTTTCTACAGCTTTAACAGTATTATTGTCAGTAGTATAAAATACTATATGACTGTTTTTTTCCACATTTAAAATGGAGTAGTTTGATAAATGCTTTTCTCCATGTCTATGCTGCTTGGTTTTGTAGAATTATTTGATGGCATAACAATGCTTGTACTAACACGGCAATACTTTCAGAGTCCTTATGGTCAGTTTGAGACATCCGCTTTCTAAAGCAATAGGTAAAGAGCTCTTAAGTTTGTCAGTAGCTAACATTTTTCCTGTATATGGTTTATCACATAATTGTGGTTCTGCCATTTTGTTATGAGAAACAAAATCCAGTTATGAAACTTTTGAGCTTGATTCTCTATGGTAATACCAGCTTTGGACAGTAGAACATGTTTAACAATATTAATGTTCTGATGCTCAGTTCTCTCTATGTCCAAGAAGGATTTTATGTGTTCTTTGGTAAGCTGAGCTGAAAGAATCTTTGCCAGTCAATTCAGCCCATTAGTCCTGGTGGATGTACCACTCAAAGGTGATAAGATATGCTTTTGGATCATCCTTCCCACTGGTTAGTTAGTGGAGGAGCTGTACTTAGGGGAGGGATCCATTTTACCATTGCCTCCATCCCTTCAGCTGTGGCAGTAATAGTCTTCAGTAGCTTCTTCACAGTTGTCATTCTGGTAAATAGACTAGCACACAGTTGCAAACAACCCACAAAAAAAAAAAAAAAAAACAGCACACACCACACCACAGGACTCTATGCCCTGCCCCATGAGGGAAACTAGATGGATAACTCCTTTGTTTACTGTGATTTATACAGTCTTTAAGAATTAACCATAAAAAGTGCCAGAAAATGCCCACTGCAGTCTACTAGTGATTAACATTAAAGGCAGCATTGATGAAATGACAATTTGATGTACTGTCAGCAACTCATATGCATACATACATACATACACACACACACACACACACACACACACACACGCGTGTATATGTGTGTGTGTGTATATATATATATATATATATATATATATATGTATATATATATATATATATATGTGTGTGTGTGTGTGTGTGTGTGTGTGTGTGAGAATACATAAACAGTTGGAACTTTAAGATTATGGTCTTCATGACTTCCAAGATGGCCGCACACTAATCAACAGCTTAACTTCAGCTCTCCCAGTGTGAAAATAGAAACTGAGAAACTGCAGCCAGAGTTACTGTCAACTTGAGTACAATTCAGTTACTGGCTAGCAAGTACACTGCCTGGATGCTTGTATAGGATAAACTAAGAGAGCCTGAGAGAAAATTAAGAAGAAAAAGTGGAGAGGAAACACTGACTGGGAAGAATCCTGTATCTGTTGAGCAAAAAGCAGTTCAAGATGCAGGCTTTGTGCAAGATATGGCCTTCAGTAATCTAGAGGAAAAACAAGCTAAATGTGTTCAGAGCCATACCTCTCAACTGTCCAGAGTTTCACAGACTGTTCATATTTTTGATGTGTTCCTCATACAGTTTGTGGTTTTCTGACAAATCTTTGATGATTGACGCCACTTAATAGAAACAGTCTTTTGAGTATAACTTCATATCATTCAGAAAGTGCATGCTAGCACAAAACATTCTAAAACTTTCTAATTTTTTAAAGGTTAATATTTAAAATCTTTCCCTATTTTTTGGCCTTGGTTCCCCCATTGTTTGTGATTTTTTCCAAATTTCTTGTGTTAAGAGGTTGAGAGGTATGCTTAGAGCTGATTAAAATAAACAATTCACTGTAGGAGTATATCAACTTCAATAACGAAAGGCTGGAAGAAGCTTTAAGCAAATATTCAGATGAGTTGATAAAACTGGAAAAAAAATCAGAGGTTGAAATGAAGAAAAGGCTGGCTGGCTATGAGACTGCTGAATAAGGGATGTTTCAGAAATGATAGAATATGAGGACAGTGCAAATAGGGAAAATCTTAGATTTTCTGTTGTGTAAGAGAAGCTAAAAGGAACAGACTGTATTAATTTTATGAAGGCACAAGTAAGCAAATGGACTGGTATTCCACAGCAGAAACCATTCATTGAAAGGACACACCATGTGTAAGCTCCAAATCTGGCCATGATAAAGCAGCCAAAACCTTTATTAAGAAAGATGTAAACCTACCAGCAGAAATAGTTGATCCTGACAAAACTTTGGCAAAGGGGGGTATTAAAAGTTGGAGAAAGCAGAGTGTTTGTGGAAAGTGATTATTCACTGTACACCAGGCAGAAGAGAAATAATTTCTTTTAATAATCAGAGAATGTCAAAAGACACGTGTGAGATTCAAACTGCTGTATCCAGTTGTCTTCAGAATATTTTTTTTCATGGAAGATCAAAGTCAGTTTTTTGATGTAGAGCAGACTAATGAGGAAGTGCAAAGTTTGTCCCATAAACAATGAGCCATCATGCAGAAAGGGACTCTGCTTCTCATTCTTCTGGTAATAAAGCACATGGAGAGATGCTGCCAGTGAAACCTTTTCCACTGTTCCAAAAGAAAATGCTCTAGAGACAGAGAACGGTGCAGGAATTGACCAGAAGTAGCAGAAGCAACATGGGATTGAACTGGAATCTGGAGTTGGGAGATGGAAGTGAACAGAAAGAAGACCAGCAAAATGGAAATTGGTGGATAAATGTGAGACTGCAAAGCATTAATCACATTTGTGAAATATGACTGTATAAGAATAAGTAGAAAGAGTGGACTTTTGTTGACTCAGTTAAACTTGTGAGGAACACTATTAATGTTTGGGAGGATGAAGGAAAAAGATAACTGTAAATAAAACATTTTCATTTTTTAACAATATTTTATGAAACTTTTTACAATACAAATTGTATATTTTATAGCAAATTTTTAAAGAAAACAGAAGACTTTTTTTTCTTTTTCTTCCTCTTCTATTTCTTTCATCGTTTTTGGTATTAAGAAATGTTGGCATTACAGGGCAAAAAGTAAAGAAAAGCTAGACAAAACATGTGTAAGTTAATAGGCTGTAGTCTTGGGATGTTGAGGTGGGAGATGGGTTGGAAAGTACACAGATCATAATATGTGTACAGATTATATGTTTTCTCTTACTTTTGCATAGGTGAATGTCTGACTTGAGATCCTTGGCTAAATTTAATAACAAATTTTAAGTGGAACCATGTAAATATGAGAACAGTATAATGAAACATTTTCCTTTAGAAATGTTTCAGTTTGTCTTTTAGGCTGCAACAGAGGAATAGATTTTTCTTTTTTCTCTTTTCCATGGAGGAAAGCTGATAATAGGGCAAAAAAGACAGAACATTGGTTTATTCAAGGCTAAAAGTTAATGATTTCTAAAAGTATTCAAGTGGTTTTCACATCTGGGAAGGGGAAGTAAAAATAAACAAACCGACACCAATTAGGGTAAGTAGAGGCCAAGCAGTAAAATGCATCTTAGCATGGATAACCTCGGTTTCGGGTTAACTAGGGCTTGTATTAGCTGTCTTTCCAGCACACACCTATTAAGAAGGTTAAAATTCAATATTTGAAGATGTACAGTTATGTGTTTGTATTAAGTTACTAGGTTATGGGAGTGTGTTTTTTTTTGTTTGAGGGGTTTTATTAAAATAAAAAGTCTTGTAAAATGTGACATGAACCTATGTTCATAAAATGTTGATAAAAAAATGTATAAAGGATTGACTTGCAAAGCATTAGTGAATGCATGTGTCACAAAACTGGAAACAGACATTTAAAAAAGCTGCCTTATATAATAGCTGGAAATAATGACTTTGTACCATAATGATGACACTTTCCATGTTATCTTGGAATGTGAATAAAAGAAATAATAATTATATTAAGAAATGGAGAGTGTACATAGTAGTGCTGTAGGAGACATATTTTGAAAGAACTTAGCATGTGAATTTGATAAAGAAAGGATTTCACAATGGATATTCTTCAGAATGTCTGGGACCAAGGAAAAGATGAGTACTTATATTATTTGCTAGAGGAGTTCCAGTAATGATAGAAGATAGAAAAAAAAGATAAGATCCCTTGACAGTCACATCGCCACAGTAGTCCGGAAGTCCTTCTATGTGGCACACCTCATCATAAAAGGGTTCTCATCCAGGAAAAACGAGGTCATTGTTCCCCTCTACTCGTCACTCATTAGACCCATTATAGAGTACAACGCCCCTTTTGGAATGTACCTCACAAGACCTCTGCAGCAGCTGGAAAGGCCACAGGAGTACCTCTTAAAGGGGATTACTGGCCTCAAACAAATGCCCTACACTGACCACCTCAAAAAACTCAATCTTTACTCTGTAGCATATCGCCTACACCAAGGTGATCTCTGCCTAACATATAAAGCTATGTCAAACCCAGAGCTGTTTGACATGCTACACCTAAAGAAATCCCAATTCTTCTGAGCTGCATGTTCTAGGGACCTAAACCTTGTCATCACAATAAACAGGACACACTGGAGGGATAGATTCCTGTCCCAGAGACTTCCTATACTCCGGAACAAGCTACCCATCTTTGTCAAGCAAAGTTCTTCATTAGCACTCTTCAAGAAAAATCTTGATGAGTGGATGGGAAATAGGAAATACACCCTGGGGATCACTTCTGTGGCTCTGCTCGGCAGGGGCACAGGAAATTAACTTTCTTGGGTGGTGTAAGCCAGGGAATATTGTTGGTTAGGCTTACTTAGGCCCTTTCCAGTTTTTTGTTATTTGAGTTGATATACGCTTTCAATGTTTAGTTTATTATAATCATCTCTGAACACATTTGCCCCAGGATTCAATAACATCAGCATTAAGTGTACACCATTCTGAGTGAACAGACAACACAGGCATAACTCACACCTTCTTCCTCTTAATATTAGTTTTCCTACTGATTTTCTTGTAGCTTAAAATATCAAAAAGGGATTCATAAAAGTTACCACAAAGTGTAGACTACATATACACTTAGTGTAATCTTTCTGAGTGACTAGAAAACAAAAAAATGTGGTAGGAATGTTCTTGAATGCATATCATGTACACTTAGTTTAGGCTTTAATGAATCTGGCCCTTGATTTATTTTTTCCTATAGATTATTGGAAAACACGTCTTGTATCAAAGCTGGAGCCTGAACTTCTTTTTGCTGAACAGCTGCAGGATTCTTCCCAGTCAGTGTTTTCTCTCTACCTTTTCTAATTGACTTTTTTCAGGCTAAGTTTCTTCTCTGTTGACAAGCAGGCAATGTACTTACCAGCTAGTAGTAACTAAATTTACTCAGTCTGGCAGAGTTGCTTGCCATTCTCTGTGTTTCTTTTTTCACACTAGGAGAGATGAAATTATGCTGTTGATCAGTGTTCAGCCATCTTTGAAGTCCTTGGACAGTTTGAATCTTGAACGTAAGCTTTGTTATGGAAAGTTCTAGCACTGAATGTCTAAAATGCTGAAGTTTTCCTGAGGTCAAAACATTCCAAGCTGGGTCCATACCAACAGTGTTCAGCTGACAGTATTTTTACTTTAGGTTTCAAAGTACCAGAGAGAGATTCTTGCATTAGATAAATGCACATGGTCTACTAATGCACTTTTTAAGAACAACTAAAGATAAGGTAGACAAAACAGCTTTTTGTGTCTTTTATACCATATAAAGGCATACCTTTGATAGAACAAACTCTTTATAAGTATCTGTCAATCTGCATCTTTCTTTGTTGTTATAATCATGGGGAAAAAAAAAACATAGGATGGGTGGGTTAGATTACCTTACCAGGGCAGCAGCAGCAGCAGCCACAACAGATTTCCTCAAGAATGTATCAACAAGAGTATTTGTGAGCCATCCACCTGGATCACTATACATACCTTCTCCAGGCATTACAAACTGAACAGTCTCTGCAGTATATGATTTGGTACTTCTGTCCTGCAGTGCATGTTCTAACCTCTTTTTAGGTCTGAGGTCAGGCTACTACTGGTGTTGTTGAGCTCTTTAGTACTCTTCCAGTGGATAAGGCATGGTACAACAGCAGTAATCTTTATGCTGAACATTCTACAGTTGTTTGAATACACTCAAAAGAAAAATAGGGTCTATGACACTGGATCGAAAACAGATTTCATCGAATGGCTTTTACACCGAAAATGCTGTTGATAGAGATCAGTTTTGTGAGATCATGGTACAGTGAAGATCGGAAAATTTGTCCTTTTCTCACTGTAGTGCAATCCCGGAGTTGGTATATATATATATATATATATATATATATATATATATATATATAAATATATATATATATATATATATATATATATATATATATATTTAGAGGGGTGTGTGTGGGGGGCACAGCCCCCCACAAAAGTGATTTCTGTCAACGGCATTTTCGGAGTAAAAGCCATTCGATGAAATCAGTTTTCGTTACAGTGTCATAGACCCGAAAAATTTAGGGTAGATTCCAAAAGATGTGCTCTTGGTGTTAAGTAATTTACTCTGGCTTAAAGCATACCTGTAAAGCACTTATACCGAGAGCAAATCTTATAAGAGTCTGGCCTTAGATGTTCAAATAACAGAATTACTTCTGGGTATAGATTCCCATCTGATTTGGGTGTCTGCTGAATTCAGAATATAATCATCATGCCTCTTGTACTGCTTACCTATTTGTCATCTTTGCAGAATTTCTGAATACCAATTGTGTAATTTAGTAAGTCAGTGTTTTGAAATATCACAGCAGTAGAAAGTCTTCCTTCTAAGGCCTTAATAAAAAAAATCATAGAAATAATGGAAGGTATTATTTTGAAAAGGTTTGTGTAACAGTATATCATAACTTTTGGGCTTACCCATCTTCTGTTTTCCATGTTAGATTTTCCAAGCTGTTTGTATTTACCTCTGATATATTTCATCTGTGCTGGTCCTGTGTCTCTGAGGGTACATATCCAGGTGACACGGGGCTCCTATTTCTAGCCGTCATTGTCATGTGCTCTGTTCAGTTCTTCTCTGTCTAAGAACTTTTGGTCTGTTAGTTTCATTCAGAGGGTACCTTATTACTTAATGTCTTGCTTTTTGCCATTTTTCAGTAGACAGTCTTGAAAAATTAAACAAAAAATCATTTTCTGGACTGCAAATTAAGTGAGGTTTTACTCCTTAAATAGCTCAGAAATCTTACTTTGGTAGAATATTTCACCTGAAAATTATGACATCCTCTTTGTATATTCTTTAGGGTATGAAAAATGTGTTAAGAGTTTCTGCTATTTGTGTAAAGTTTATCAGGGCTGCTAGATTAAGATATTTAAAGGTATTTTCTTCCTTTGTGACTGAGAAGCATTTAAATCTCTTGAAAAGTGTTTAAAAAATTCCAGACTTTTTATTATTATTAGTTCAGGTAAGTAGACTGGACCACATCAGTCTATTTCAGCCAGTAACTTAAAAATGCACTTGTATACAAATGTGTATACATTGCAGTTAGGGTAAAGATGTCATTTAATTGTTATTGCTAGAAAATTAAATGAAAAATTCCTAGAAGTGTAATACTGAACTCCTTTAATTAATGTTAAATGAGCAGTGAGTATCATAGTGGTTAAAATATGAAGAATGAAGATATCTATAGGTACAGCAGTTTCTTTCAAGACCGATAGTTCAAGATTGGATTAGAATTTAACTTTATGTCGAGAACTAGAAAGAGGGCAGCTGCAGGTTGCCAGGCTAAAGAAATTGAATTTTTAAAAGGAGAAAAAGTGGATAGGTTTTAGATGTGGTGGGAAGAGTTCTGTAACTTTGGGCCTACGGTAGGGATACATGTGGAGAGAAGATTTGAATGAGTTAAATTATTGGTGGGCTAATAGTGTCTTGGGATTAATTTCATCTGAAGGTGTAGACAGAAACTGATGTGCAGACGTTTGTAAATAGTGGCAAGAAGAAAAATGGATTGGAGATGGATAAGTAACACACTGATCTTGGATTATTAATGTTGAATGCATAAATATAAATGGAAGTTTAACAGAATGAAAGGAGACAGGAGAAAAGTGAAATGTCTGAAAAGCCAAAGAAAAAAAAGAATAATTAAAATTTTTAACAACAGAATATTGTTGAAATGTAAGTATTGTACCAGTTTGATATATATGTATCTTCAGGTTGATTACTCCCAGAATGGGGATCTTTGATCTGCACATAAAAGTACCAACAAACTATCTCCAGCTTCTCTGCTTTGAGCAATAAAGGTAAAATCAACACTGCCATTACCATCTTTTGAGGCATCTAAAATAATACTGCACATACAAAAGCTGGCACAGCCTGAATACATGATACTAGAAGAAACTAAATTAATCCGTGCTGAAGAGGTTTCATTCTTAACAAACATATCTAGAGGTACTCTTGTGGCATCTCATGTAACTTTACTACAAGCTATTTGCTTGTGAGTATTTCAATATTGTACAAAAAATACTATGCAACATAAGAAACCCATCTTGGTCTTCTCCTTAGACCATTAATGTATTTACCTTTCATATGATGAATGTGAACCTTTTTCAGTATCCGTAGCAACTACGTACTGTCATTGAGGGTAGAAAGAAACATAAAAGGAGACCCTCAATTTTTTTCTTGCTAAGAAGTAGGAGACATGAAAATGAGTCGGAGTGAATCTTCTTCATATCCAGACTTTGATTACAGAACTATGTAGTTACAGTCAACTGGCTACACCACTGTTCACCACCATGACATCACCTTTGTTGAGACAGACAGGTGTATGGGACACTACTTTGGTTGGTGATGCCTTTTTCTTAAAAAAATGCATGAACATTACGCATCTGCTGGAGTCAGAGTATCTGTCATCTCTTCCATGTGTTCCAGTTACCATGAAGGCTAATAACACCCAGATACCCAGTCAACAGCACTCAAGAGTAGAGCGGGTCTGTATGGTAGATAGTAGATAAGATGTCTCTTTATAATGATCAGAAAGCATATCTTTGCATCATCAATGTACTCCACAGCCCAGGTTAAAAAAAAAATGAAAACTAACAATGAAACAATGAACCAAAAAGTACAAAACACCCATGGTATATGGAGCCAGTCATTACGTAATAAAAATCTAATAAGTGCCTTTATTCGACTCACATTAACAGTGGCCTTCCTCAGAAGGATGTAAGTGGATGATTGCATCCTCATAACCTAGCCACAAGAGCTATAGTTATAGGCCATCAATCACTCAGTCCTTTTTTGCAGTCCTTGGGGATCGCAGTGTTTGACAGCCAATCATCCCTGGCAAGTTCATCTTCATTGACTTTCTAAGGGGCTGCATTAAACTTTCCAAGTGAAAGTCTTTCTACAGCAATCCAAACTGCTGGAAATTCAAAAATGTAATGGCAAATTTTTCTAAGTAACATACCATTATAATAAGACAGTCCCTAAACACCCTGGGCTGTTATAGCTTTTTGTATATTTTCCATTCCTTTTGTAAGGCATCATGTGACATGGTTTCATGTGGCTCTTAAAACTATCTGAAACAGACTGTCATATGCCTTAGGAACAATTGTTCCTCTTCCCCTGTCAGTCAGAAAGGAGTGACGCTGGGGAATGATCACAGGAACACAGGAATAATATTAGGTAAGAGATTACAAAGATCGTTAGATGCCTAACTATATATACCTTTAAGATGAAACACTGAATAGTTCTCACCATCATTATAGTTCTCACCTCCCACATCAAACATGTTCAAAGTGATGGCTACAATTTTTCTAACAATAACTCAGACCTAACATCAGACACTTCAGACTATGCTTGAAGAGGCTTTTCAGCACTCTAGCAGTGCAGTGCACCTGATCTCAATAAAAAAGTTTGCTGAATAACAACCCTAAAGAACTGAAAACTGTGTTCACACTCCTGAGACCTTTTCAGGGGAAACGTCTGTCTAGGCTACCATTAAATAACTACAGACAATACCACAATTTATGTGGCGCACATAAACAAATGAGGGAGTACCAGATCTTTCCATCTCTAAAAAGTTGCTTTTGGTCTGGCACTGAGCCATTCAGTGTATTTTTCATCCCTTTGCAGTACTTCTTCCAGGCCCACAGAACCAACTAGCAGATTTTCTTAGCAGACATACAACTCTGACTCACAGATTTTTCATAACACTATGTAAATGTGGGCCATACTGGAATGGTATCTAGTAACCACACATCTCAGTTCTCTACTTCAAACCTTTTGCTCCCTAATTCCTCACAAGACTGGTTAGAGAATAGAAAACTTCTCTTTTACAAGAAGCTAGACCACCCTTTATGACTTTCTTCCATTCTCTGTGATTTGGAAAGCAAGATAAAGTCAACCTCATTCTTACTGCTGCTTCTTGCTCAGGACAACCATGGTTTCTCACTTGATGAAACTAGCCACTCTTTCTGCATGGTTATTGCTTGCTGCCTTGGCAGCAAGGTAAAATACTGTACCCTAACAAACTCCAAGCACTGAATCTTTCAGCCTAGAAGATATAATGTTGATTCTTAAAGGGAGCTAGAAGATCTCCTGCAACAAAGTAAAAAAAAGTTTCTTATTCCCCCCACAAAGGGCCTAGACTCATTGAACTGTCCATTTCCAGGGATTTTAGATTACCTTAATCATCTTTTTGAGTCACTTTTAGCATATTCATCCAACATTCATGTTTATGCAGTTTTAGGAGAATGAAAAGAAAAGTCATAGGCCTTATATGCAGCCCATGGTATGCCATCTTTTATAATAAAATAATGTCTCTAAAAAGCAGCACTTCATTTATACCCCAAGGTTGTCTTATCAGTATTTCTTAAACAGTGTAGTCAGTGCTGTCTTCTTTTATCCAAACTTCCAGAATGTAAGAGGGTAATCTTCTTCATGCATTGGATGTCCACATGCAGTTAATTTTATGGTTTCAAGTGCACCAATCACCTTTTTATTTCCTTTTTAGAAGGACAGGGTCTGTTTGGAACTAAACAACCCTTATCAAAGTAGCTAGTTTACTACATTGCCTTTTGCTATGATAAGTACAGTAAGTTCCTGCAAGGCAGTGTTTGTCCACCTTCCTGTAGAGCCACAGGGACAATACAGTTGAAGCAATGACCACGGCTTACTTTATAAATGTTTCTCTATTATCTTTTAAGATAAGATTTTTTTTTGAAGTTGCCATTTAAACTACTGCTCACACCTTCACAAAACTTGATAAATAGCCTGTTGGCAGGAGTGGGTATGAGATCACTGTGTTACAAAGCATTATTTAAATGTCCACTTTCCAAGTACTTTGAGTTGTTCTCAGATGTTACGATTTACTTTTACAGTGATACTCCATAAAGAAGGTAGTACAGTTTTGTGTAAGTATACTTACCATAATAGATCTCTACGGATAAGTAACTGTGACATTGAATCTTTTCCTCCATCTGTGAGGACTTTAAATATAGTAATTGTCCATATAGTGTTCTTCATAAGTGCATTTGCAGACGCTTGAACTTAGAATAGGTCATCAGAGGTTCTGTGCATCATATGTGTAGCACTAAACGTAAGGTGGTAAAAAAAGTGTTTACATTTATTTTAAATTCATACATATTTTGAAAATCTGCTTCATATTTTAGGTGCGTAAATCTGAAATAATCTGTTCTTGTGCCTAGAGTTACCAAGGTCAGCAACCAACAGCAGTCATTGTTAAGTGTAAGAAAGTAGTAGTGCTTATGATTAGCATCCATCAGTGTAGGTTAACTGATAATTTTATAATTCACAGAATACAGATTCATCTTACCCAGTCTTTGTCCATAATTAAACCCAATAGTGTTCTTAATTATCTAGTACATGCCCTCTAAATATACACCAATTTATACTCTCATTCAAATAAAGGCAAAAAGATGTACAGTGTTCAGTCATAGCGTGTACAAGTGCTTTCTATGTCAATGGTTCCATATAAAGTAGAATGTAAAATGTTTTTAATGATTTGAATGTCAAAGTAGAGTATTTTCAGTATAAACGCTTAGTTTTTCTAACACTCGACAACTAGAATAATTTCATTAGTGAGAGAATATGAATACCTGATATTTTCATTCCCAAAATGAATAATGGGACATTTACACATAGTAAATTAAAAATTGTGCTTTTGTGGGCCCCAAAACACAAATTGTCCAGCTTAATTTGTAAAAGTGTTTGATTTCTGCTGTTGGTCACAGAGTAAACTGTTTCAGTATCATCTGCATATTTAGTATGCCAAATGGAATGCAAAATTGGAAAGGAAGACGTGAATAAATGAAATAGTACAGATCCCAAAATAGACCAGGTAGAATTCCTTTAGGCATAGGTCTCTTTGTTTATAACTAATTACCAGTTCTGATACAGATGGGTCTGTTGCTCAACCAGTTAGCAATCTACCTGACTATACAGAGGTTTATTTTTTGTAGCATTTGGGATGTACTCTGTCAAGGAAGAATGCTTCTAAATGCCTTCATCATAGCTGTCATCACCCCCCTTTTTCTTTAAAGCCAAGTATACTATATTAGTTCCCAAAGTATTTTTTGTAGCACAAGTACCGTTAATATAAAAATGTAACAAATTAGATATATATGCTTTACCTTTAAGAAACTCGTGTTGATAAATTTCAGATTACTCCATTATGGAGAAAACTTTTGCAAGCACTCTCAAATACTTTGCTAACAGTAGTTGCAAAACTAATAGGGCAGAAGTTACCAGGGTCTGATTTATCCCTGACTTTGTATGTAGTGGGGCCATCATAGCGTGTCTCCAAAAATCATGTACAAAACCAGTTGTTAATGCCATGCCAAAAATGGTCTAACAATATAAACATTAAACTGCTACTTAGACTTATTGTTGGTCTCCTCAGACCTTATGATAACTGCCCGGCCTCAGGCCCCCAGTGTCTGACATCCACATGGGGTCTATCAGACAGTCTCCTGTCCCCTGGACTACTCCTTTGGTATTTGCTGGGGCTGGTTGTTCATCTAAGGGCATCCCGGGAGCTCTACCACCAGTGCTTCAGTTTGGAGGGGGAGTCATGTTAAATCCCTATTCACTTTCCCTTTTCCCCCTGCTCCCCCCGTGCTCATTGACCATGTCTGAGGTCAACTATCCTCTTTGAACCCTGCCTCCCCTTGGGGGAGTGTCATTGATGAACACACTCCCTCCCAGGACAGGTGTGCCCATCTCTTCCTTCTTATTGCTCTGCCAGTCATGCTAATTTAACCCAGGTCATCTGGGCTGTAATCATGGCTTTATCCCTGTATACCACCTGCTTAGCTTTTTGATAAAGAAGTGAGGAATGCTGTTAGGACCAAATGAAGTATTATTAAGTGCCCTGGTTTTCTCTTCAGTATTTGACAAGGTAATTCTATATATGTATATAATATGGGTGTCATGTAGCTGTTCAAATTTTCACTTGTTCAGTCAGTGGGAAGACCAGCAAAAGTGATTGAATGTAAAAAGATCAGAAATTGATGGTCTTCTCATATGCAAGACCACTATTCAGTATTTGCCATTCCCCATTGTAGTGCAATCCCGGAATTGGTATGTACAAGTTGTAGAGGGGGTGTGGGGGTGCAGGGGGATTGGTCCCCTGCTTTTCTGCAATTCCCGAGTGATGCTTTGAGTCAAACACCTTAGTCAGGTCAAAGTAGGTAGTGTACATTGTTTTTCCCTCATCCGTAACTTTACTGACCTTCTTGAAGAAGAACACCATGACCTGCTCTTGATAGATCGTCTAAAAAAACTCCAGCTATACTCTGAGGCATATCGTCTACTCAGAGGCGATCTCTGCTTAACATACAAGGCCATGTCAAACCCTGAGGTGTTGGACATGCTCCACTTAAAGAAATCCCAATCCCTCAGAGCCACACTTTCCAGGGATCTAAACCTTGTCATCACAATGAACAAAACATGCTGGAGGGACAGGTTCCTGACCCAGAGACTCCCCATACTCTGGAACAGACTGCCCATACATGTCAAGCAGAGTGCCTCCTTGGCCCCCTTCAGAAGGAACCTTGATGATTGGATGGGAGATAGGAAATTCACTCCGGGGATCATGTCAGTTGCCCTGCTAGACAGGGGTCCAGGGAAGTAAATATTGTGGGAAGAAATATCCAGGGAATTGTTATGGCTAGGCTTGTATAGGCCCTAGGGCTGATAGCCTAGTACCAACCTAAACTGAACTGGGTAGGGTCCACCATCCATAGTTTTTCTATGTTATTGTTTATCAAAGTCGTGATAATTCTTTCCATTGCCTTGCATATGCGACTATTCAGACTTATGGGTCTGTAGTTCCTTGGCTCAGTCCTTCATTCATTTGACCTGACGCCTGTCTGGAGGCCTGTCTGGAGGCAGTGGTTAAATTGAGATTCTAGTGGGGCTAGCCATTCAAGGGTGTTTATGCTAACAAAATCCAAGAATATCTAGGCCTGCATGTTTTAGGTCATGTATGATTCTTAGGGGTCTATATCAGATCATCGAAATGGCTCATTATCGAATGCCATAATGTTGAAGTGCAAAACCCGAACCCTAACAATATCGAAACCTCAAAACAGCAAATTTTTTCCCAGGGAAAAAATTTGCTTTTCTGAGAAACACACACACACCACAAGCACACTACAAATCAGCAATCCACACACACATTTAAAAGTTGCATCTAACCCTACACTACACTGCACATACACTACTATCTATCCACTTACCTTAACCCAGACCCTAACCCTAAGATCCATCACTATTGCACACTCACCTCACCTGTGCCCTAACCTTAACTCACTTAACCTGTCCCTAACCCCAAATTCTCACTATCGCACACTCACCTCACCCGTGCTCTAACCCTAACTCACTTAACCCGCCCCAATCCCAAATTGTCACAATCGCACACTTACCTGACCCGCGCCCTAACCCTAACTCACCCAACCCACACCCTAACCCAAATGTCTGCACAATCACACACTTACCTTAACCCAACCCATAACTTTCCACCGCATCACTGAAAACAGCGAAGCCACAACAATGGCCAACCAAATTCTTTCCCCTAGGAAAGAATTCAGTTTTGTGCAGCTTCGCTGTTTTAAGCGTTCGCAATATTGGGTTCGATATTAGATCATTTGAAATTCTGCCATTTCGATGATCTAATATAGACCCATTCCTAGTTAATGTTGTGATAGTTAGAGTTGCATATGAATATGGTGTTGAATTGAAGTAATGTTTGGCAGAGTCTGTACTACATTAAAGTAGGTGGTATGGGCTTCATCAGTCATGTTGGGGGAGGGGGCCTTGTAGCTTATAAAAATATGGTATAAGACTTTACTTATGGTACGTCAGGTATAGAGAAACTCAAGTGTGTCATACTGTCTAACCAGCCTTGAGGTGTGTGTGTGTGTTTGATGTAAATTCAGACTCCTCCACTTTTAGACTCTATCTGTGCTAGAGCTGATCTGAAAGTATGGAAGGCATTATAGCCTTGCACTGCCAGGCTGCCCTCTGTGTCTTTAACCCAAGGCATAGTAATTGCACAGATGTTTATATTCTTCAGGATGAGGGAAGCTAGCAGGGAGTGAAGTTTCGTCTTTAGACTTCTGACAGTAAGCAGTAGCAACTTTAGATAATTCTAAGTTGGTTTAACTATACTGGTAGGTTTATCAGGTTGGCACTGCCTAAAAAAGGCAGTATTAGGATGAAAAAGGTTTTAGACAATATGCAAAAGGCTAAGGGCGACAGGTGCAGACCATGTCTGTCAAAGCAGCATGGTCTGCCTACTATATCTATCTTCCCAGGCAGACAAATATTGTACCCGCATGCCGTGACACCAAAAGCTAAGCCAGTTAAAAAGTCAATTCTCTTCTGTTGGTACTTTGGCACCATCCTTGGAGAAGGTAGAATATTGCTCAGTGCTAGGCTTATATTGACCTGGAATGCATAGTCCAAGAGCTGTATCATATCTTTCTTCATATAGTCCAGGGAGGTATGTCTCAAGTCATTTCCACATATATAGACTGAGGATATTTGTTTTGTGTGTAACTTCTGGGCATCCTTTGAGGTTTTGGAGGATTACATTTATGAATCTCAGCATATGTAGGTCTATGTGTCTGGTCCATGCTTTGTGAAGTGGATGTTGTGTGTGTGTGTGTGTGTGTGTGTGTGTGTGTGTGTGTGTGTGTGTGTGTGTGTGTGTGTGTGTGTGTGTGTCTGTGGTCACTGCCAACCGATTTGATAGTGCTTTTGCTGGTAAGAGCCTTGTCTCCAGTGACATTGTGTAACTACATCCTTCACATACTGTATCTCTTTGCTTTAGAATTAGGTGGTTCTGCATAAGCATGAGACAATTGGTACATTGTCTCAGGATGGACAAGTGTACCAAGCTGACTGCAAAGATAGTAAACTGCAAATCCATGATTATACAACCTTAATTTATTCTTTTTTAGTACTGGTACAACAGGGGTTAACATCTGGCTACTAGGTTGTTACTTGTACTTGCAGGGCTGTGCTTCTCTATACGAAAGCCAGTTGCTGTTTGCGCATCTAGGTACTGGGAAAATTTCCGAGGCAATCTGTTATAGAGAAAAATTAAATTCAAAGTACTTGTGACTATACAAGGCAGTGTAAGGCACCACTGCACGACTAACAGCATTGTCCAAGCACAAGTTTTTTAGAGCATAGAAAACTGATAAAATAAAATGATCCTCTGGCCAATGACAAATCACATTAAAGGCTGACTGAAGTGATTCCCAGCTCAGACACAGATCAGCTATCTCCCACTGCCACTGGAATGCAGGCTGAATCGATTTAGCAGAGTCAAAAGTGCAGAAATTGAACAATTACCAAAGTACCAGCAACAAATACAAAGTAGCAAATTACACAGTAACACTGCCTAGAAGGCTTCTCAAAAGTGCACATAACAGCAGTCAGCAAACAGTGCAATATTAGGGCACTTTAAAATGATTAAAAGTGCAAAAGTTGGCAAGTAAAGCAAAAATAAAGCACTAACACTTAATGTAGTTAAATGAAGTACAAAATAGTAAAAATAAATCTGTTACCTGCCAAAGATGATGCAGGATTAATTCACAACCCTCTCAAAGTGTGGTGAGGATGCCAAACAGATGGAAGCTCTGTGCAAAATTTGCTCAGAGTGATGCAAACACACCAACTGTATAGCAGCACAGAAAACTGCTAAGATAAACAAAATCGGCCTTCTGGCCAATCACCAAATTGCACTAAAGGCTGACCACAGTGATTCCCAGCTTGAAGACAGATCAGGCTATATCCCACTGTCACCCAAATGCAGGACTAATTTCGTCTTAATACAGATATCCCTTTAGCAGAGCCAATACAGAATCCCTTAGCAGAGCCAAACTTCATCTGCAATATAAATGAGACACATTGGAGGGGCAGGTATGTTTCTCAATAGTGCCCCCTCCCTGGAACAGGCTTTGGAGTCTTGTGAAGCAAAGCTTATAATTAACCCTATTCAAATGTAATTTGAACCAGTGGCTAGGAAATCACAACTTTACCCTTGGTTTGGCACTTATGTTCCTAATGGACAGGGGTGCCTGTGAAAACTTGATATAACCGTAAAATTCATTGAGGTATTGAGACATGCCAGCAATATTTTGGTAAATATAGGGTAAGCTTGGCTAGGCTTAAAATGGCTATTGACCCAATAGCCTAGTAACCACTTATGTATAGCTGTGTATTATGCACTTTCAGCATCAGTACATGACATTAAATCCTTCTAATATTTAATACATGGAGTTACAAGTAATTCATATAATTTATTTTTCATTTTCTAACGATCAGTAATTGTGATGTTATTGGATGTGAGAGTTGCAATTATTCTTGTGATATTACCTGATTTGTTTACATAGTTGAAGAAAGACTTTTTATTGTCAGCAAGGAAGACAGCAAGTATTTTCTCCAAAGCTGCTTCAGTAAATCTGATGATTTTACGTAATAGTCAGTTTTCAGCAGTCTTTGACAGATGAAGAGTTTCTAAACTTTTTTGCCATGTAATTTGCTAATGTTATGATACACCATGGAGGTTTTCTTCAATAGAGGGATTTTCTCATTAGAGCTAACCTTTTCAGATATGTAAATATTGATAAAGTTATCCATTCTTTCATAGAACAGTTATTACATTTCAGTAAGATTATTAGGGGTACTCGGTTGTTTTTGGAACTGAAGCCTTTGCTGTTTCTTCACTGTGTTTTAAGAATGTATATAAATGAAAGTGTAAAAGCTACTGTGCAACTTAGTTTTCCCTGTGTTTATTTTATAGGTTATGTCTGTTTTGATCGAAGAAGATCGAGCTGAAATGCAACCCAGTCAGATCTTTAAATCTAAAGGAACTAGCCTTTCTGTATGCGATGGATGCTTTCAGTTCAACACTAACTTACCATTCCTCCATGGTAATATGTTATTCTTCATGTAGTCCGGAATTTAAATTATTTGTAATTATTGGTTTCCATTCCTAACCTGCATATGCTTCCTTTTTTCCCTGTTGTTGTAGGAAGTTTGTGCTGTTTTGCTGTCCTGTAGATTTGCTAAATATGTGACATAGTAGTCTAACTTGTTTGTGGCGACTTTTTGTTTGACTTTTGAATGTCTCAAAACTACTTCCCAGTCCAAGCAGACTCATTGTGCGGGGCAGTGAAAGATATGCTTTCTTAATTTTTTTTTTCATGGTTGATTTGAATTGTTTTTACGGGAAAATTCTTAGTTGTTATAGTCACTGTGCATTGTCTTTTTGCAATCACTAGTATTAGAACATGAGAAACTAAGCAGCACTGCAGACCAATTAACAAGTTCACACCCTTCAGTTCAGATGCAGAAAATCCAAGTGACAGTTCACTGGAATATCTGCTTTTCATTGTGTTGCTTTGTGATTTTCTTTGCTTTCCTGTCTAAGTTGTTGATGTATGCTTGCCAAATAAAGTGAATGACAAAGTAATGTGAAGAGTGTTAGATATCAGATGACTTACTACCTTTGGGCTCTGTACTTAATTACTTTGATGTCACACACATATATATGTTTTACACTCACAGACACAACATATATATATATATATATATATATATATATATATATATATATATATATATATATAAACACACACACATATATCTCTATATGTCTGTCTAGCTCTCTTTCTATATTTGCATTTATTTGTCTATATATCTTTGCATTATTAAAGTGAAGCTGCAAGGATACTGCAGGTTTCTTATAACAAGGATTGCAGTTCAGTTGTTTGGAAGATTCCAGTGTGGATTTCGCTGGCTTGCTTCCATTAACTGCAAATGGCTGTATAACTTGACCATGCCCTCAAAAAAAAAATGTTCCCCTTAGATACTTAATTTGTTGCTCTGCTTCTGTGGAAGTATCAGCCCCAGTCCTGAACCCCTTTTTTCTCAGTCCTAACTATTGCTTACCCAACTATAGTGACCCATGTTGGGCTACCTTTAAAGTCTGAAACTTCCACATCTAACTCCAAGGAGTATAAGAGACAAGGTATGTATTTGACCATTAATGAGTGGGAAAGTGCAGCTGCAACTTTTTGCTGATTTGCTCACACCAGGAGAGAAGGAAGTAGGTTTTTTTGCAACTGATCTAACATGTCATCAGTAAAAGGAAAAGTGTTATAATTATGTGAAAGATTGCCACTAAAATTCTGCATAGAAGGGGGGGGGTGGAGGTGGCTGGAGATAATTGATGCCACACATGGTGACGTGTGTCCAGTAGCTCTATCCAGTTAGGGCATACACAGAATGCCTTGAGGGGTAATACAGCATATGCGGTGCTGCTGGCTGCTCCACTGTGGGCCTCTTCCCTTTCTCAACCCACCAATAGAGCACAGGGGTACTAAGGAGTAAGTGGAGCTGTAGAAACCGTCCAAGCGAGCAGCTGAAGGTTAGCTGTAGAGTATGCAAAGTGGGCCAACCATTTTTAAAAAAAAAATAGTATGCAAAATGGTCTTTTTGTGACAAGAGTATGAATGTATGTGACACTACTCTGTCCTAGCTAAAAATATCCATTACAGAGCAGGAGATCTTTATACCTGTTTACAAACAATTCTACAAGAAGTGACCTCAGAAAAAGTACAGAGGTATGCCAGGGTATAACCGATGTACAAGTGGTGGTCATACTTCTACTAGTAAGTTCTGATGTTAAGTTGTCAATCTCGCCTTCATTCTTGCTGGATGGGTTCGGAGCCGATCCTCGGCTCCGACTCGGCACGCTCTTAGCTTGAGAACTCCTTTTACCAGCTCGAGGCAACCCTATATCCCATGATGCAAGGCGGGAGTACCTCAGATCTCGTTTGCCGCTATAGCGAAAGAGGTCTCCTTTTTGCCAGCAGAGGTAAGTTAAAATCTTTAGATAGCTTAGTCAGGGATTTATTTCTTCCTTTTCCCCCTTTTTTTAGTGTGTATTACTCTACAGCCCACCCTATTTCCCTTATAGTTAATAACTTTTAAATTCTTGTTATAAGTTTTAAATAGTTTTTCAGTTAGGCCTAGACCCCTTGGCTTAATCCCTACCTGTGTGTCTGTGTGTTTGGGGTTTTAGTTGTGTAATTGTTGGGGGTGTGTGTGTGACTTTTCCTCTAGGACTATGTCCAAGGAAGGCAAGGTCTCAGGCTTCAAGAAGTGTGACCAGTGCTGTCAGAAAATGTCACTGACAGACGGTCACACTTCTTGTGTTTACTGCCTGGGGCCTTTGCACCTGCAGGACTCCTGTGCTTTGTGTCACTCTTTTAGCCAGAGAGTCCTGCAGGAAAGGAGGAATAAATTAATCCTCCGTGGCTTACTTAAGCCAGAAGGTTCTCCCTCTAAAACAGGGTCCAGCAAACCTTCCAAGCCTCCGAAGGTTCAGGCTACAGTGTCTAAGCCTCCTCCGGTGGCTCCGGCTCCATCGGAGCCGATGTTTCTGTTTCGAAAGTAGTGGGGTCGGCTCCGATCGGTTCCGACACCCAATCTACTGTTGCCTTGTCGGCTCCGGCTGGAGCCGACACTTTATCCAGTATCGGAGCCGAGAAACCCTCGGCTCCATCTGGAACTCAGGGGACTTCGGCTCCGATGACTTCGTCCCGAAAGAGATCTCGGTCCCCTTCATTGGAAAGTATCCATTCGGCTCCGAGATCTCCTCTTTTGTCGGAGCGGAGTCATCGGAGCCATTCTTCGAGATCTTCCAGGCTGTCTGACCACGACTTAGAGAGGGTGGTAAGCAGACTGCTGAAGTCTCAGGCACTAGCCCAAATGCTCCATAGCCCGTCTCAACAGACTTCGGCTATTGCCTTACCCCTTGATCTTCCTCCTCCGACTCTCCTCCAGAGTTCAGAGCCGGAGCTTCTCGGGACAGTGACCGTGTCGGCGCCGGGGCCGATACATCCCTCTTCGGCTCCGTCATCCTCCGCTCCGATCTCTTCCATGATACCTTCCTTGGAGGGATCCAGTCGTCGAGTTTCCCTTGTCTGCTCCGAGGGGGCTAGTGGCATCGGACCCTTGTCCGACCCCGCTCTCCCTCTCGGGGCTTTGGCTTTGGTAAGCTCGGCACCGACATCGGCCTCGGAGCCTTCCCTCTCATTGGAGCCTGGAATACCTATTTCTTCGGAACGGGAGTATTCCAGCCTCCCTGGGAGAGGAGCCTTCGAGGTGATGAGGAGTGTCCTGGCTCCTGAGCCAGGTCAACGGTCCATCCCTGTAGCTCCTCCCTCTTCGGTGCCTGTAGACACCTCTTGCCAGCCTCTTGCTCTCAGGCCCAGGGATCCATCGCCCCAGGTTTCCCCATGGGGAATATCTTCCTCTTCCGAGATTTCCCCTGATCCTGCAGGGGAACCTCCTCGGAAGAGGACGTGTAAGAGGAAACACACGGACTCCCGAAGACCTATTAACATCTGATACCGACTTAGATGAGTCGGAGGGTTCCCCACGGTCCCCCTCTGAGGATGTCTCTTTTTCAGACATCCTTGAGCTCCTCAAACAGAGGGGGAATTGGCCCTCCATTGATCCCTCCGAGGATGAGTCGGTATACCTGGAGGCTTTTGGATCCCGACCCTCCACCTCCTGGGTGTCTCCGCCTTCGACCCACTTATGCAGGTAGTGGCTCGAAAGGCGTGGGCAGCTCCAGATTCTGTGGAACCGGTTCCCAGGAGACCATCCAAATTTATTACAGCCCCTGCAGACAAGCAGTTTCTTTCCAAGGGCGTCTCTGTGGATGCTATGGTGGTGGCGGCCACCAAGAAGGAACTTGCGGATCCTTCAGTACCTGTCCATCCTCCTAACAAAGATTCTAGGACCATGGACAGGTATGGAAAGCGGATGTTTTCTTCAGCGAGCTTTGCTATGCGTTCGCTGAATTACCTCTGTCATTTCACCAGGCTTCAAAGAGATATCCTCAAGGAACTAGGTGAAGTGGTCCAGGATCCTTCTGCTGCTGGGGCACAGGATAAGATTGCCTCACAGCTAGCAATCCTGAATTCATTGACCAACTCCTCCATGCGGCTCATATCCTATGCGGCCGATGGAGCGAGCAGGGCCGCAGGCACAGGAGTGGCTCTAAGACGTCAAGCCTGGATGCGGCTTTGTAATTTTGCGGACCCCTTTAAGGCGTCCTTCACCAATACCCCCTTTGACGGTTCGGCACTGTTCGGACCGCAGGTGAAGGAGACCTTGACCAGGTGTGAGCAGGACGGCAAAACTCTTTCTGCCGTTGGAGTCCATTTTTCCACCCCTTCCAGACCCTACCCCAAGGGTCAGAAGGGAGGAAAGATGTGGTTCCGCAAAGCCCAAGGAGCTACGCCGGACACACGTGGGCAGTTTACCCCCAGAGGCAGAGGGGGTAACAATAATAGACGCCGCCCTAGGGGCAGAGGGGGTCCTCAGAACCAGGGCAACAGAGAGTCTCTCTCTGAGAAGCCCTTTCAGCATCCCTGAGGTGTTGCCCGACTGTCCACCAGGCAGTCGGGGGAAGGATTTCGCTGTACCCAATAGCCTGGCGTTCCCTTTCACAAGATTTGTGGGTACAGTCGATAATATCCGAGGGTTACAAAATCCCCTTCGAAAGGTATCCCGTACCTTACCAATCCCTTCCAGACATCTCACCCGGTCAAAGGGATTTGGCAGAACAGGAGGTTACAAAGCTCCTACAAAAAAGAGCTATTCAGAGGGTTCCAGCAGACCAAGTAGGATCCGGCGTCTACTCCAGATTCTTTTTGGTCCCCAAAAGGACGGGAGATTGGAGACCTATACTAGACCTAAGCAATCTAAACAGATTTGTGAAAAAGGCAAGATTCCGGATGGTCACGCTTCAGTCCATTTTGCCCTTTCTGGGCAAGGACAACTGGATGTGCTCGATAGACCTTCAGGACGCGTACTACCACATAAAGATCCACAGGCGCTCCAGAAGGTTTCTCCGCTTTCGGCTAGGGACCAGTCATTATCAATTCAGAGCCCTGCCCTTTGGCCTCACTTCAGCCCCCAGAGTGTTTACCAAATGCATGGCAGTGGTCGCAGCTCACCTGAGACGTCAAGGATTCCAGGTGTTTCCTTATTTGGACGACTGACTCCTCTCCGCCACCTCCAAGCATTAGCTTCTTCAGACCAGAGATTACACTCTGCAGCTTTGCAAAACTTTGGGAATTTCAGTGAATTTCGAAAAATCTTCTCTGCGGCCTTGCCAATCTATCACCTTTATAGGTGCAGAATTAAACATCTTCAAGTTGTCAGCCAGACTAACAGATCAAAGAATCTTGGACATCCAAAAATTCGTTCGAGTGTTATTACAGAACAGCAGAATCAAAGCAAGATTGGTTCTAAAAGTTCTAGGTCTTATGGCTGCGGCCATTGTTCTTCTACCTCTGGCTCGCTTCCACATGCGTCTACTGCAGTGGATGTTATTCACTCAGTGGTCGTTCCACAGTCTTCCGATGAAGCACGAGATCTTAGTCACACAATCGTGCAGAGCTCATCTAAACTGGTGGATGTCTTCCCCTCTACTTCACCAGGGCCGACCTTTTGTTCCCTCTCCTCCGGTTGCCACAGTCACTACGGATGCCTCTCTGATCGGGTGGGGGGGGCATTATCAGGGCAGGATGGTCCACGGGACATGGCATCCCATAGAATACCATCTGCACATAAATGTCCTGGAGATGAGAGTGGTGCTTTTAACGTTGCAAGCCCTCAACGACTTTCTTCCCGCGGGGACTATTGCAGTGCAAATGGACAACATGTCCGTCGTCTGGTACATCAACAAGCAGGGCGGGACCAGGTCCTATCCGTTGTGTCGAGAAGCTCTCAGACTTTGGCAATGGGCAATCTCCTCTCATCGGTTTCTGATAGCAACGCACATCCCCGGCAAGTCCAATCTCTTGGCGGACAGGCTGAGCAGATCCATTCTCATGCCTCACGAGTGGTCTCTCAATCAATCTGTAGTGGACCAGATTTTTCTGAAGTGGGGAACTCCTTGTTGCGATCTTTTTGCTACACCCCAAAACAACAAGTGCCCCGACTTCTTCACACTTTTTCCCCTTCCAGGCCAACCCCTGAGAGACTCTCTAATACAGGATTGGCCCCGGGGACTTCTTTACGCTTTTCCACCTTTTCCTTTGATTCCACAAGTCATTCAGAAAGCCACCGCTTTGAGGGCCAAATTGATTCTCATTGCCCCTTACTGGCCTCGACAAATTTGGTTCCCGACTCTGCATCGTCACCTCCTGGTGCGACCTTGGCATCTGGACCCAGTTCCGGATCTTTTGACCCATCAGTCGGGTCAACGGCACCGGGCCATTCATTCTCTCAACCTCACTGCTTGGTTGCTCCACTTCCTTCCCTAGCCAGGCTTCCTATGATCTCTGACCCTGTCAGAGATATTTTAGTAGCTTCCTTAAAGTCGTCCACCAGAACTGTGTATGCTAGCAAGTGGCGACGTTTTTCCATTTGGGCAAGCTCCAGACACATTGACCCTTTTACTGCTCCTGTGCATTCTGTGCTAGATTTCCTGGCTGAAGTTTTTCAGTCAGGGTCTTCCTCTTCAACGATAAAAGTCCAACTGGCAGCCATTTCCAAATATCATGTGGGATTTCACGATCATAACATTATGTCATATAGGCTATGCAAAGCCTTTCTAAGAGGAGTTTTTCTTCTTAAGCCGCCAATAAAACATCCTCCTCCACAATGGGATCTGAATTTAATGTTGGCATCCTTGATCCTACCACCCTTCGAACCGTCTGCCTCATGTTCCTTAAAGTTATTGACTTGGAAAACTATATTCTTACTGGCGATCACTTCAGCCAGAAGGGTTTCCGAAATTCAAGCTCTCTGTATCCGTTCCCCTTACTTGATTTTTCACAAGGACAGGGTATCCTTAAGAACTAACCCATCTTTTCTTCCTAAAGTTGTTTCTCAAACTAATATCAATCAATCCATTGAACTACCAGTCTTTTCCCAAACTTCTCGAACAGAGCTGAACAAAAGCTTCACTTTTTGGATGTCCATCGTCAACTCAGGTACTATTTGCATAGAACTAAACAGTTCAGGAAATCGGACCAATTATTTGTTTCCTATGCAGAAAACAGGAAAGGTCTTCCAGTTTCTAAGGTGACCTTATCTAGGTGGTTATCTTCCACCATTTCTTATGTGTATTCGCTCAGGGGCAAGCAACTACCTTCTAAACCGAAAGCACATTCAACTAGGAGTCTATCCACTTCTGCAGCCTTTCAGGATAGGCTACCCATTGACACCATTTGTGCAGCAGCTACTTGGGCCACACCTCATACCTTTGTCTCTCATTATAAATTAGATCTGGCCTCCAGAGACAGGGCCAGTTTTGGTTCCACAGTTCTCAAGAGTCTGTTCCATTGAGCCACCCGGGATACAGGTGCTAGGGACGCGGTCCCATCCAGCAAGAATGAAGGCGAGATTGACAACTTAACATTTAGAAGTTATGTACATACCATAACGTTCCATGTTAGTTGTCTTCTCTCGCCTTCTTTCTCCCTCCTTCCCCCTGGCCTGGACAGATCTTGAAAAGTCTCCTCTTCTCAGGTTGTTCTCTCCTGACTCTTAGGTAGGAGAGTCATTTCTTAGGAGTTATTGTTTCCTAGTTGTTCTAGGTTTATCCTTAGCAGGGTGTGTTAGCTACCAAATGAGATCTGAGGTACTCCCGCCTTGCATCATGGGATATAGGGTTGCCTTGAGCTGGTAAAAGGAGTTCTCAAGCTAAGAGCGTGCCGAGTCGGAGCCGAGGATCGGCTCCGAACCCATCCAGCAAGAAAGAAGGCGAGAGAAGACAACTAACATGGAACGTTATGGTATGTACATAACTTCTAATTATTTACCTTGTCATGAACGCATGTTCATTTGTATCGATATAAATGGAGAAAAGTAAAAAATATATTTGGCTGTTGCTGTGTCATGTCCTATGCCATGAAGTCTGTCCCTGAAATGTATGGGCAAGTTTCAAAAAAACTCTTAACAGTGAAGTGATAGTACTTGGGTACACTAAACTGGCTTGACACTCAGTAGTTCACTATTTCCCATTGCATCTTTAAATATGGATGTCCACTGACAGATGTTCCTTACTGACAGGTCTGGCCCCTGATTTAAGCACCAGAATGACTAACCACTCAGACTATTTCAGATGTCTTAGAATTTTATCAGATACTGTAAGTGGTCACTTCCTTATTTTGGGCAGTTGACAGAAAAATGGTTTAGGATGCAGACTGCTACAAAAGGCAAGTATCCTGCCACAAAATGCCAGAGTTTGTTGTAGAAGCTGCATTACAAAGCCGTGAGGCCTGACTCTTAACTGTAAACCATAGATGGTGTCAACGAATACCTTAGCTCATAAGTCGTAACCCATTTAAACAGATTTGATTCTTTGTGGAAGCTTTGAATTAAATCAAAATATTTACAGGATCAACACACTTTTCAAATTTCTTCTGCCAGAATGAGACAAAGCACAGCTGTCTCCTAAATGAATGAGACAAAGCACGGCTCTCTCACTTCATGAATGAGAAAAAGCATAGCTGTCTCACTTCACGAATGAGACACAGCAAGACTCACTTCACAAGTGAGACAAAACATGGCTGTCTCACTCAGTAAATGAGACAAAGCACAGCTGTTTCATTTCACAAATGAGACGAAGCACGGCTGTCTCACTTCACGAATGAGACGAAGCACGGCTGTCTCACTTCACGAATGAGACGAAGCACGGCTGTCTCACTTCACGAATGAGATGAAGCACGGCTGTCTCACTTCACGAATGAGACGAAGCACGGCTGTCTCACTTCACGAATGAGACGAAGCACGGCTGTCTCACTTCACGAATGAGACGAAGCACGGCTGTCTCACTTCACGAATGAGACGCACGGCTGTCTCACTTCACGAATGAGACGAAGCACGGTTGTCTCACTTCACGAATGAGACGAAGCACGGTTGTCTCACTTCACGAATGAGACGAAGCACGGTTGTCTCACTTCACGAATGAGACGAAGCACGGCTATCTCACTTCATGAATGAGACGAAGCACAGCTGTCTCACTTCACGAATGAGACAAAGGATGGCTGTCTCACTTCACGAATGAGACGAAGCACGGCTGTCTCACTTCATGAATGAGACAAAGCACGACTCTTTCACGTTATGAATAAGACAAAGTATGACTCTTTCACTTCACGAGTAAGACAGAGCATGGCTCTCTCTCATTTCACTAGTAATAACCTGTCTTCATTCTAAACATATAGATTAGAAATAAATGCAGCTGTCAGGGAAACATAGGTGTGTCTCTGTACTTAACCTCTTAGTTAAATTGCTTGAAAGAGATGTGCATTCTCAGACTGTTGTTTTCCCTCGTCCAGCATGATCTGCTCACTACTGCCTTTCATGAATTTCATCCCAAAAATGTAATGCAGCCCTTTATGTTACCAACCTGACGTACTTGACAGTGAATGAAAGTAATTGGTATATTACTTGATTCCAACAATGCTTTTGACAACTTCTTAAAGAATGTGTCTCTAGACTCTATGAATAGGGTGGGCCTTCATATGGCTTTCTGTAATTTTGGTTATTCTGAGGAACTATCTAGGGCAGGAAGCTATCAAGCTTGGGAATATGTCTGCATAAGATGGCATGACAGAAACTATTATTCCAGAAGGGCAAACTGAGGGAATTACATTCTAGAAGCCCTTTATTGTGGGGGAAAATGTTCTTTGACCAGGCCATCATAACCTGGTGAATGTTGACCTGGACGCCAACTGTCCCAAATCAAATGGAGGGCTTTTTTGATTTTACTGTACCACCCTACTCCCCTTCCTATTACAGACCCAGCCAAAAACTAAGAGGCAAAAAGCATATTTACCCTCCTAGTAAGGCCCTCAGGCTTCACATGTTTTTTTTTTTCCTCCGTTATTGCAATGATAGTTTAAAGGATGATTTTGCTAGGTCAGTTACAACAGTCCTGACCATGCTTTGCAGCTGCCTATGTATGGGGCAGTTCTCTAAAGTTACTTCAGCTTTGATCACCATCACCAGTAGTGCGTGACCATTGAAAGTCTGAGACCCACAAGTATGATCCTCAGAACATGGGGAAGTACACGAAGTATGAGTTTCTGTTATCCTGGAATATTCCTGTAGTCTAAGGAACAACAGTCTCAGAATTAGTACATATCAGTATTAGGGGTGTGGGGGAGAAGGAAGATGAAGTCCCCTGCAAAAATGCTTTATATTTATAACAGTGAGCTTCAGAATGTTATTGTCACTTGCAGTTTTGTTTTCAAAACATCATAACCTGAAATGTCAGGTCTGGCACTTTTGATAGGACGGCCACCAATGACCATTGTGCTCTGGATGTGGACATATCTTGCCATATCTTGGAGCTCTTAGGTCCTCCTGTAACAAGAGCGGTATTAAGAGACCAGATCATCTCAGTAGAGCTCTTACAGCAGGCCTAGACTTTATTGTTGAAAGGAGCAGTGATCTTCCTCTTTCTGAAGTGTATCAGTGGATTGACCCCCCCTTCTCTTCCTAGTTCTGAAAGGGTGGACAGTCCTTGCCCTATCCTTGAACCTGGATAACTTCACTTAGTGCAGCCATTTTATTTCATTCTGAATGATGACTCACCAAGCAGTATTGCTTCTACTACCACAGGGTGCCAGAATGATATTGTTGGAATAGCCTTTTAAGTGTCCATGGAAATCAGTTGTGATCCATGGAACTGCAGAAGAGCAAATATGAATCAGAGAAATATACACAGAGTCTGAAATTGTGATACATCTCAGTACTTCCCCCTAGCTCAAGGTACAGCAACCTTAGCATTAGTATATTTAAGTAGGAGAAGTGTGGAAGTCGCAGTCCTTCATGTAAGGTGTGGGACAGGGGACTTTAAAAGATGCAATAGAAAGTCTGAATTTCACAATTTTACTGTGTGAGTCACAGTATACTTTTCAAGTATGTTTAATAGTTTTGAAATGGATCCTTGGTAGACATGATGGGCAACTTTTGGCATTTTGTTTGGGGTCCTCCCAGGAGATTTCATCAGTTTGCTTTGTGTAGGCATCACCTTCAGAGGTAAGTGTTAGCACATGGGCTTTGAACACCGACCATTGTATTTAACAAGATGCTGAGTATTGTGACTAAATCCTTGCAAGAAAAATGTGTCCATGTCTTCCACTACCTGGGTGACTGGTTCCTCATAAGCTTGTATAGCAACAACCTGGAAGTGTCATTACAGTCAGTGTTTGATGGTTGCTTTCCCTAGCAATTAGCATTATCTGGGAGAATTCCTGTCTGATCATTTTTTAGAGGTCTGCCTTTCTAGGTTCAGATCTGAACAGTCTTCAGTGCTGGTAATTCCTGCCTGCCCTTCAGAAGGGCCAAAAACAAAAAAGTCATGACTCTATTGGTCTGGCTGAGAACATCAAATAGAGTACATGCTCCGACTCAAATGGGACTTCTGACATTGATGACTAAGAGTATCTTTGTGATGCCACTTGCAATACTGGATATACAGGCATTGCAGTTGACAGTAATGTGCCAGTGACTACAGTGCCACCATGCAGTATGAATCATCACTTGGTGTTGCACCACTTTCTTCGAGCCCTGGAATTATGGACTGCTCCTAATCAGTCTCTTGGTTGGGTTCCCATTGCTGTGTGCTGGCTGTGTGGGGCACTCACCTTATTTTTCAGAGAGTTTAATGGTCATAGTCTTTAATTCCAGAAGAGGGAACTCAATATCAGTCATGTGAAGTTGTGAACAATCTTCCTGGCTCTGAAGGCCTTAGAGAAAAAGCTCCTTCTGGGTCTGCTCCTTGTTTTATCAGACATTCAATCCATCTTATGGTATCTCAGCAAGCAAGGGGATATGTTTGTACCCTTGTGTATAGACAAAGCAGTGCACATCTGGCATTCAGTCATACAGATGTATCATGGTCTTAGTGATTAACATCTCTGGGGAATTAAACAAGCTGGCCCACTCTCCGAGCTGGTGTACCAGTCCTTTTCTGGCGTAGCATATTCAGAGGCCCTGTCTAGTTTGGATCTTCCAGAAATGGAGCAGCTTAGAGATCAACCCATTTGCCACAATGAAAGTTGTGGTATTCCCATTATTTTTCTTTATGCACCATAGTAAAAGTAAGGCCCCAGGGGCTGAATTCTCTTCTGATGGCACCAAGGTTACTTGTGTGTCTACCTGCCATTCCTGCTAATCCAGTGACTCATCAGAAAGTTCAGGGAAGAAAGAACAGAGATAATTATTGTCACCTCATGATATCTACGGAGGGTTTGGTTTTTTGGCTTTATGTCCTTAGTAATACAGAAAAGTTCCCCAGTCATAGCCATAGATTTCTCCCATGCTTGGTGTGACAGTCAGCTCTGCCTCAGGGCTTGGTTCTGTGTAGACACATAGATCTCATAAAATTTTCTGGAAGGCATTTCAAAAGTGACTGAGGTTATGTTTAAGCCTATAACCAGCAGGCTTATGCATTAAAGTGGAAAAAGTTCTGCATTTTGGTGAAGAAATACCTTGTATAGCCTACTTGCTAAGCTTGCTGAGGATAGTGATCTACCTCAAATGCATGTGCAGTTTAGGCCTCAGTTACTCCATAGGCAGGGCTTGTATTTAGCGATTTCTTTCCATCACAGCTCAGTGGAGGACAAGATTGTGGCCTAGTAATGGGTGGAGATGGGAGCACTGTGCAGCTCTGTCCTCCAATAAAAATCCTCTCAACTCTTTGGATTCTGAGCTTCATGACTGACAAACTCTTTTCTCCCATTAACATCTGCTGCTTTAGCAGTGTTAAAGTTTGTTTCTTGGAAGATGCACTTTCTGTTGGACAGCAGTACTTTCCTGCAGGATCATGAAGATGCATGCTGCCATATGCAAGGAACCATATTTAATCTTTCACAAAGATGGCATGTCCCTTAGGACTGACTCCTGAATGTGGGTTTTGAACTGTCCTTGAACTAGTCCATTCATCTCCATGTTTTGTTTGCCAGGGCAGACACCTGGACAGGAGAAGGTCTTCTGATCTGAGATGTGCACCATAAGTTCAGATGTTACTTGAATCAGAAGCATCTGTTTTGGAAGGCAGAACAACTGTTTTTCTCCTTCACTTTGGAAAACAAAAATCTCATATTTGCCAATAAAATAAATAGATAAATAAATAAAACCTTTCCTATTGCATTGTTAGTTGCATCATCTTTTGCCATCAGGTTTTAAGTTGCCCTTTGAAAAATCACAAAACAACAACTGTAGGTGGAATAAGATTAACAACATTTATTATTAAAGTAATGCATTACGTTTTCAAACAATAGCTGTTCAGCAGACTTACCATTAGTTTATCAAATAAACCAGTTTAAATTGCAGACTATTCATTAGTGAATCAGTTATGATATTCTGTAGTCACTTAATTTTATAAACATATCTACAATTTAAAAAGTTTTATTTGCATAACTCTTATATTTATAGTTAGCTGTCATACTTATACTAGTTTTGATATTTATTGGTTCATTAATACTATAACTGTTCTTGTAGTGTAATCTTATTTGCTATTTGATTTTTTCATAAGTAGTACAGTTCCATGGTCTCTTTGAGAACCTAATAAATTGAGGAAAATGTTAGTTTTTTTTTTTTCAAAAGGATAATACAAGAAAAGCTGTATTAAATCTATATCTAAGTAAACAGTATTGTTATTGTTTACAGTATAGTTTGTTTATCTTTTACTTGGCTTTTCAACAATGGATTTGTTCTATAAATCGGAACATTGACTGGCTATTATTTAAACTGAAAGGTTTGTTTTCGACCCAGGAGTTTGTCAGTAAACTACAAGGGATTTTCCATAAGTCTAATAAAGAAAATAAATTTCTTAAAAAGAGAAAGCACAAAAAAATCCTGAGAGATTTGAAGGACTACAGTGTTAAGAATCCTGAGATAGGGGATAATGGGAAGAATACATTTAGTTCTAAGTTTGGCAATGATGTCAGTGTAGGCATTTTTTGATGAGAGGTCAGGTAACCAGTGGGACACGCCAGCCATCACACTTTTTAGTTTCATCATGGCACAAGAATTAACAGAGAGGTTTTGGTGGAAAAACAGGCAGTGAAAAAATGGGAGTTATATGGGGCATCAGCCATGGCAAAGAAATAATTAGTATCAGGATTTCCATCAAGAAAGCCACCAATGGAATCTTGACAACTCAGGAGGCAGAGAGTTTTTCACAGCTGAACAAGGTCAGTTCTTCCTTTACAATTGAGCTGATAAGGTTGGTGGAGATGTACGACCCTGTACATTACAGAAGGTGAATAGCAAATGGCTTTTATGAAGTGTTTTCAAAGTTTTCAGTTTATTGAGTCCTGTTTGTAGTGTAGAACAAAATATCATCATTCAGAAAGTATTAGGTTTTGTTCCCTCTAGAAGGGACTCAGTGATGGATTCAGTTAATTCTCCTGATGAAAATTTTGATATAATTAGTTTGGTCTTGTTTTGTGACACTGGTTGTAGTCTATCAAAAAGCAGTGGTTTGTGTAAGCCTAGTGCTTTCATTCTACGCACTTTGGACATTGTCAACAGCTTCACGAATATGTGTGAAAAGGAAATTAGAGAAGTTGTGGCAAACTGTCAAACACAGGTTTTTTAACTTGTCTAAATTTGAAAGAGAAGCAATGATTTTTTTCAGGGATAATAAAGAGCTGTTTGTGATAAAGGCAGATAAGGGAGGCTTGTTGCAATGAACACTTTTGACAATGAGACCAGTAGGCACATTTTGTTGAATCATTCTAAAGTGTACAAAATAGTTAAAATACAAGACATTTTTTCTGTTTAGAATGACATTGATAAGTGTGTTAAATACACATTGGCTGAAGGGTTGATAGGTTAAGACTTGGCTAAGTATCTCAAAGTGGATAAACACAGAATTCCTGTTTTGTTTGGGATTCCCAAAATCCATAAATCACTGAGCATCCCATTCCTTTAGACCCAAAGCATCTGCAGCTGGTTCAAGACAGAGACCTTTATGGTTTTTATTGAACAGATGGTTAAGTTTGTGGTCAAGAGTATTCTGTCTTATATTAATGATTCTGTCAATTTTTTATCTAAATTGAGAGGCTGTCCAGCTTTGGGAGATGATGTTTTAGTGACTGATGATATTTCTCGTTTATATATAGTTATACTCCTTGATTTAGGGATTTTATGAGTCAAAGGTTTTGGCTGACAAATTGTCAGGTAGTTTGGCCTGTGTCATTTGTAAATTTTTAAGGACTGTGTTGACTAACATTTTTTTCTTATTTAATTCTACTTGTTATAAACAGGTGATTGGGGTGGCCATGGGAGCAGCCATAGCACTCAGTTATGCCAGCTTGGTATTAGCTCAGTGGGGATTTTTAAAGTTTATCCACATCCTTTGTTTAGATATGTGGAACATTATGTATGCTTTACTGAAAATGTATCTGTTGTGTTGTGTGAAGTGGTACGATTGATCATTTAAACAAATTTTAAGAATTTTGCAGAACTTGACTGAAGTTTTAAAATTTGATTTTAACAAGGGAGAGACTTCTATTTTATTTTTAAATTTAAAAATGTTTAAAGATCTTACTAGTGAATTTTTGCAGCACTATTTTTAGAAAAGAAGTTGCAAGTAATGCATATCTTGACTTCTCTAGTATATACCCATGCCATGTTAAGAAAAATATAGTCAAAGGTCATCTGATGTTAGTGGGTTAACCAGTAAAGATAAGACCTTTGTTAAAGAGATGGGGTCTACAAAAGAATGTTTGTGACTAGAAGTTATCCATAAAATTTAATTGATCAGTGTATGGAGGAAGTTATACAGGGTAGGAAAACCAAGTTAGCACCGTTTTTGGAGATCCCAGAGCAAGAGGCTATTGACACATCTATGAATGAGATGTGTGAATACACAAAACCTAGTGTAATATTAATATTTAGCTTGGATACAGCAGCAATTAAAGGGGTCATTTAAAAGCTAGGATATTTTATTTGCTAATACACAGGTACATGGAATTGTTGGTGAGGCACCAAGATTTATTGATAAAAGGAATTTTCTGTCAAGAATATAATTTGAGATGCATAAATCAGTAGTTTCATCTGAAAAAGACTTTGAGTATCTGTGCTTGGAGTGGGTGCAACAAATGTAGATTTTTGACAAATACACCCTCATTTTTTTGTTCAAACACATGGAGAGCATATCAGGCCACCGGATACTTTGATTGTAAATCAGTAAATTTAATTTATGTATCATCTTGTATGGTATGGAATGCATTTTATGTAGGGTGCACCAAAAGGACTTTGGGGTGGAGAATTTATGAACATAATTATGTTATACTGAAACATAATGAAAAAAAAATCATTGAATAAATATTTAGAGAAATATCGGAATTATAAAAAATTCATTTTTTATGTTTTGGAAGGTATCTTACAAGATCCTAAGATGCCTTCTTCTGAAGATGAACTTAATTCAAGGGAGTATCATTGGTAGGTTTTAATGATTGCAGCTGTATATCCAGGTCTCAGTGATCATTTGAATTTTCAGGTGGTGCTTCAAAAGAGGAGGTTGAGACATTAATCAATGTCTAATTGGGTTGTGTTTTATTTTAACATCATATAAACAAGAGAGATGATTGTGTTTATATTCAGTCTGAGGAAGTGTTATGGAGATGAAAGTGTTAAATGTGATCTATGTGATTTTCGGTGAATAAACAGTTTCTTTGAAGGCGGCTTTTCTTTTTGGTATGTTTGCTTTCAAGCAAAATTTTGTTTTTCCCAAAGAACCTATTACTTACATTTTTATTTTATTTTTTTTTTAATTTTACATAAGTGGAGTTTTTTTTCTTTTTAAAATATAATTTGTGAAAAAATGTGTTAAAAGATAAAACTGCTTTCCAACTGTGGAAATGTACTGCAGTTTAAAAGATAAACTAAACCTTTCTTCACAAATTTGTATTTTGTTACAAAATGTAATGATTCTTGGAGATGTTGAGATAATTTAAAGGTTATTTCCTTGTTTGGACTGTGGCTTACCGAATTGTATTTTAGGTCCTTTTAGTCCCAGTGCCTGTTGATGGTCAAGCCTTCCCCTATTGGACTTGAGCGCATTCAATCTCTTGTGGTGAGGTTGTGGTGGGTTTCCCCGAGAGCCATCCAGAGAAGCCATCATGCAGGCTACCATGATGGTTGCTTGTATGTGGTCAGGAAAGCTTTTATAGTGACCCTAACTCTTCTCCTTGGTGGAAGGGTGAGCAATCCATCTTACTGTAGAGGCCCACAGTGCTTTCCCCATTCAGATAAACACTTCTGTGTATGACAGTGAAGGCTGTTACCTGTTGATGGCTAGATGAGCCAAATTCCTACCCTCTCAACCACACTTTTACCACCCCTCCTGTGGATGTATGTGCCAGGGCACAGTCAGCTCTGCTCTGCCCTCCCTCCAGGTGGGTATACCCATCTTCCCCTGCCAGCTCCATCTAATACCAAAGCCACTAATTGAACTCTGATTGCCTGGGTCATTATCATGACTTTATCTCTCTATACTAATAGCACTTGTGTGACTTGCTGAAGCTTACTCTTCCCTCTTGAACATGCCAGTGTGAAAATAGATATATTTTAAAATTCAGCTTAAAGACCCAGAAAATATGTTTGGGGACTTATAAATAGAGGGACTGACTGTTTTTCAGAAAATTAAATAAATTACTGCTTTGCCATTTGGAGAATACTGTTGGAGGCAGAGCTCAAACTATGTCTGTCTACCTATCATGGTTCTGAACATTTAATTTTGGACTTAAAATTTAGAAACAGTCAGAACAAAGGATATTAGCAAAATGCAGATAGTTTTCAGTTCAGATGTTAGATTTTTATAAGCAATTTCTGAGTTTCAATTCCTTGTACAGTTTCTGTACTGTGTACATGTATTTGTAAAGAAAATGTTTAACTTATTTATTTCAAGTAAATAATTTTATTATTAAGGTTTGAATATCTTTAGTTAATGTTTTACTTGTCAGGCTAAGGAATTGTGTATTTAAATACATCTGTGCTATCCGTTCTGTGAAGGACTGATGTTCTTTGTATTTCACTGTTGCAGTCATCACATTTGGGTTATCCCTGCCAGGGTAGCACTCAGTCGGCCTGAATACCAGAGGCTTAATATTTCTGCGTTGGTTGCTGTCACTCCAGAACTGATGTCAGGTCATCAGTGGTATAAAGTCAGGCAGCTGACATCATTACATCAGTCTTTCTTGCCGAGGAGCCTGAAGCAGAAGCAGTTTGCACGACTGCCGGTCGGCCACTACCTGAGTTTTTCATTTCCGAATTGAAGTTGTAGTCTTCTAAAGCTAAGTACCTCATTGGGGATCTTTTTTTCTTGGTCTAACTGATGTCAGAAAAAGTTAACAAGTGTTTCGACTGTGGAAAACAAATACCACACCGAGACTTTCATTCTTACTGCGTCACTTATTTAGGCCCAGACCACGATGTCCCCCGCTGTTACTTTTGTGCTTTGTTCAAGGCCAGAACTATTTGCCATCGGGCCCTTATTGTAGCTAGATATTTTCGCTCTCAGTCCTCAAATTTTGATGTGGCTTTGGTAAGCTATCCGACAACAGATCTTCTGAAAAAAGTAAGGAAAAAGACAGAGACAGACTGCACAGGTCCAAGACGGCCGACGCTTCCGTTAAGCTAGTCGTCAGTACTCCGGTCCTCAGTGAGGGCACTTTCGCAGCCCCTGATGCCTGCTTTTGTGGATTCGCTGGCCACTACCAAGACCCTTTCGGAGTCCGGTATGCCACAAGACTCTTCTTCGACTAAGGATCCTGCGGATGTCTCTACCTTGGATGGGTCCGGAGCCACTGAGCAGGCACCGGCATCCGAGGAATTACTTCACACTACCGATACTCGACACAGACTGACAACTTCTTTCGTATCTACAGTTCTTTTAAAAAGAACCGAGTTTCTAAGGCACAGGGTATGAACCACACCCAAAATAACGATGACCTAAGCTCAGGCACCTGCTTCCTTGCCTCAGTCTCAAATGCTTAAAATGGTGGACAACCTTATAATGCTTATCAGGGGAAGCCAGGCTACCCCTTCCAGAAGAAAAAGAGACTTGTCCCCAGTACTTTTATCTGAACAGGAGTCTGATGACTCTGATGCATCTGAATATGAAGACATGCAACCCCTCTCTGCTTATGAGGATTCTGATGCAGAGGAATCCATCTATTCAGCCTCTCCACCCAAGGACTTTTCCTTTGGGGAAACCCTACATACTTTAAGGGAGCATTTCCAATGGGAATGTCAAGACTATCCTCAGTCAAAAAAGAGACTCGGGGAATTCTTAGATCTTCCACAGCACAGACCTCTGGCCATTCCTCCTGTCCTGGATGTTGTGGATGGTGTTTTTATAGAATCCAGTCTGACCCCTGACACCCTCCCTCCTGCTCCCAGGAAACCTGACAGGTACTATAGAGTCCCTGACTCTCACAAATTTCTTTTCAAAAATCCTGCTGCTGACCCCGAGATCATTTCTCAAGGACCTAAAGGGTTCAAAGCAACTTAACCCCCTCAGATAGGGATTCCCGAGCATTAGACAGATGGGGTAAAAAAGTATACACCTCTGCTACTCTTGCTGTTAGAGGATTAAGTTGTTAGTTCCATGTGATGAAATATCAGCAACATACAATGGAACTCCTCAAACAAAAAATGTCTTCTTTCCCTGCTTTTGCAGAAAATAAAGAGTTACAAGAGTTAATGCATTCTGCAAGTCAAGTAACTAAGTACACCTTACATTGTGGTTTTGATGCCTTAGAAGCATCTTGCAGGGCAGCAGTCACTGGTTCTGTCCTTAGAAGGCATGCTTGGCTTAAGGAACAGACCTTGCCAGACCATGTCAAATCCAAATTATTGGAGCACCCTTGTACAAAGACAACTTATTTGGCACCAAGGCAGAAGAGATCTTAAAAAAGATGGAAGAAAAAGCTAAATCTATGCAGACAGTTAAAGACTTCTTACAGGTCCAGCCACCGAGGTTCAGTAGGCATTGCCCTTCCAAGCATTGGTCCTTTCCTGCCTCCACTAGGTCATCTCAGCCTAGACCCAGGGGAAGCAGGCCCCCCAGACAACAGCCCCAGGGAATGCAGAGATATAAGCAATGGAGTTCCTCCTCTTCAAAATCAGGGAGTGCAAAGCCACCCCCTTATGGTAAGAACTCACAATGACTTTACACTTCCACCCTCTCCCTCTGTTTACCTGCTCTTGCTCCTTGGAGGAAAACTCTCCTTCCACGCAAGCAACTGGGCCTCCATTACCAATGACCACTGGGTCCTCAACATAGTGTCCCAGGGATACAAATTTTATTTCCACACTCTGCCAACCCCAAAAGGGTTCCCAGATCTTCCCCCAAACCAGTGGGCAGAGGCCAAAAAGCAAGTTCTTTCCCTGCTCTCTATGAGGGCAATAGAGCATGTTCCGGCAGCACAGATAGGCCAAGTGTTCTACTCCAGACTCTTCCTGGTACCCAGAAAAGAGTGTACATGGCGCATCATCCTCAATCTATCCATTCTAAACACCTTTCTGGTGATACCAAAATTCAAAATGCTCATCCTCCAGCAGCTTCTACCTATGCTTTCCAAAGGATGCTTGGTTAGCCACCCTGGACCTAAAAGAGGCCTAATTACACATTCCAGTCAGGGAATCATGCAGGAAATACTTACATTTCAGGGCAGGATCACTGCACATTCAGTTTTCTGCACTTCCCTTTGGCTTATCCACTGCTCCCAGAGTTTTCACAAAATGTCTCGCTCCCATCATTGCTTTTTGCAGACAAAGAAATATTAAAATTTGCCCATACTTAGATGACTGTCTGTTTTAGGCAGACAGTCAGGAAACGCTGCTAAAGCACCTGACCTTTGTAAAGGAACTACTGACCTCCCAGGGGTATACTATCGATGAAACAAAATCCAAACTAGTACTCACACAAAAAATTGTATTCCTGTGAGCAAGCCTGGACACAGCATCCAGATGGCATTCCTTACACCAGAAAAACAATCCTACCTGACAGCCTACTTCTCTCAACTAGCCACCAGGACCCAGTTATCTGCAAAGAATATCCTGCAAGCTCTAAGGTTCATGGCTTCTTGCATTCTACTCATTCCATATGCCAGACTGCATATGAGGAAACTACAAGGGTACCTAAAAGCCTTTGGTGTCAGCACTCTCAAGACCTGGAAACTCTTATACCAGTGATACCTTGACTAAGGAAAGATTTTTCTTGGTGGGCAGCAGCATGCTACCACAACATGGGACTTCCCTTCTCACAACCCCAAGCCACCGAGACCCTCACCACAGATGCATCAGACTATGCCTGGGTTGCACACCTGGATGGCAGGTGCATTCAGGGCTGATGGAGCCAAATCAAATACATCTGCACATCAACCAAAAAGAGATGTTAGCTGTTCAGCACGCACTGACAGCTTTCAGACCCCTACTCTCTCCGAGGCCTCTACTGATCAAAACAGGCAGTGCCACGGTGATGTGGTATATCAACAAGCAGGGAGGGACTCACTCTTATCCTCTGAGCAGGCTCGCCATGACCGTTTGGCACACAGCCTCAGCCATGCAACTACACCTGTTTGTACAATTCCTGCCAGGCTCTGTAAACTCTCTGGCAGACAACTTAAGCAGAAACCTGCTAGACCCACATGAGTGGCAGCTAGACCAAAGAACCTTCACCCTTGTAACCCAGAAATGGGGGATCCTGAAGGTCGACCTCTTTGCCTCCCACTCCAGTCATCAGCTCAGCAAATTCTGCACCAGGGAACCTCACAACAAGGCCTGGAAAGTGGATGCTGTATCCTTCCAGTGGGTAAACCTCTTGGTCTATGCATTTCCCCCACTACCACTCATTTAATGGATACTGCTCATAATAAGGGAAGAAAAACCGAGGACAATCCTGATTGCCCCAGACTGACCACGCCAGCACTGGTACCCACTGCTGCTTAGCCTGTCACCCCTGCCACCATGGCATCTACCTCAGATCCCAACACTCCTGACCCAGAAGAATGGAGAATTCATGCATCCCCAATTGCAGACCTTCAATCTGGCAGCCTGGCTTATTCCCTGACCTCTCCTCAAGCTGCCAGTCTAAGCAAACAAGTTCTAGATGTTATATGTGAGGCCAAACGCCCCATCACTAGAAAGTCTTATGCTGACAAGTGGAAAAGGTTTTGCACCTGGATCCAGGCTAAGGGAGCTGGAATGGCACAGCCCTCCCTACCTCTCATCCTGGATTACCTGGCAGACCTACTACACAGGGGTCTATCCTTCTCTTCTGTTAAAATTCATGCCTCTGCCATCTCTGCTCATTTTAGCACAGAGCCACCTCTTTTCTCACACCCTCTCATCAAACAGTTCCTAAGAGGGGGTAACAACATGAGGCCACCTAGAAGAGCTCTTACCCCAGCTTGGGACCTAAACTTTTTGTTAGAAAAGCTCACCCTGCCCCCATTTGAACCTGCAGCATCAGCAGAGTTAAAATTTCTCTCTTGGAAGACAGCCTTGCTTCTGGCCATCACTTCAGCTAAAAGAGTATCTGAGCTACAAGCACTTATGTCTGTAGAGCCCTTCATAATTTTCATTGATGACAGGGTCTCCCTCAGGACTAGCCCATCCTTCATGCCAAAAGTGGTGTCCAGTGTGGCTCTCAACCAATCCATTCATTTGCCCACCTTTTTCTCTAACTCACAAAACAAGGGGGAAAGGATTCTGCACTCTCTAGATGTGCACAAGCAGCTCAGATTCTACCTAGACAAGACTAAATCTTTTAGAAAAAATGATTAATTGCTAGTCAGCTTCGCTGAAGGAGCAGAGGGCAAGGCCATATCCAAACAACAATTTCCAAATGTATAGCACACTGCATCCATTTCTGCTTCAAACAGCATGGGAAACCTCCCCTCAAGGGGGTCAGGACACATTCCACCAGAGCAACCTCCACCTGTGCAGCTTTCCTCAGAGGGGTCCCCAGTAGGGACATCCTAGAGGCTGCAACATGGACATCTGTTCATACCTTCACCAAGCATTACCACCTGCCTATCTTCTCCAAATCCAGGGCAGGCTTTGCCACCGCAGGCTTGCAGAGCATCCTAGCCAGCCCCCAGTCTTCTTGACTGCCTCCACCCTTTTCTTCAGCTTTGGGAATCAACCCAAATGTGATGACTGCAATAGTGAAACATGAAGAACATAGTAAGTTGTGTACACTTACCATAAATGTAGATGTTTGAGTGTATTCACTGTTGCAGTCCTGGTTTCCCTCCCCTTTCTCTCTCTCTCTCTCCTACAAGGAATTTTTTTTTTTTTACTTTACTGGTGGTGTGGTTCCCTTCCAACATAGCTCTCCCCTATTAGGGGTTCCTGACAGGGCAAGAAAAACTGATGGAATAGTGTCGGCTGCCTGATTTTATACCACTGATGACCTGAAGTCAGTCCTGGAATGACAGCAACCGACGCAGAAATACTAAGCTTCTGGTATTCGGGCCAACTGAGGGCTACCCTGGCAGGGATAACCCAAATGTGATGAGTGCAACAGTGCACTCGAACATCTACATTTATGGTAAGTGCACACAACTGTACTTTGCTAATTTCTACAATTTAAATGTTGGCTTATTTTAAGGGTAAACAATGAAGTATAGGTTCATAGGTGTATACCAGGCTAATGACTGCTAGGGCCTTTATAAGTCTAGCTGTGCAACCCAAATATGGCCTGCATGTTATATGTTTTAGATGTTTATATAAGGGGTGATTATTAGTTATGACATGGTTTACTAACTGCCTCTGCCCATCAGAGACATAGGTACCACACCAGGGTGAATTTTCAATTTCCTGTCTAGTGGTCCAAGTTATACTTAAATAGGGTTAGGGAAGGACTTTGTTTCACATGGATGTGAAGCCTATTCAAGAGAATGGTAATTCACTTATAGGTTTATAGGTGTTTACTAGGCTAATGACCACAAGGGCCTTTTTAAGACTAGCCATGCATCCCAAATTTCTGATGAGTTCTGATACCCTTGATAATTGTAAGCATGGGCCTGGGAGATGAATCATTTACAGGTTACCTGTATGCATCAGAGACATAGGTGCCAGACCAGGGATGAATTTCCAGTTTCCCATCCAATTGTCCAAGTTGCACTTGAATTGGTTTAGGGAGGAAATCTGCTTTACATGGATGGAGAGCCTGTTCCATAGACAGGGTAGTCTCTGTGATACATACCTATCTCTCCAACAGGTCCTATTTATATCACAGGCAAAGTTTAAGTCTTTAGAATGGGTAATTCTGGTACTGTTTGTTTTGTGGATATGCAGGAGGTCCATCAGAGTGGGGTCTGACAATGCCATGTATGCCAGGCATAGATCTCCCCTCAAAAGCCTGTAGGAGATAGAATACAGGGATAGGGCCTTGAGGCAGTCTGCATAGGACATATTACTTATGCCCTGTATTTTTTTAGTGAGAAGCCTCTGTGGATGTTGTGGTTGTTGGATATGCCTGGTTAGGTACATACCAAAGGGGGCATTGTACTCAATGATAGGTCTGATGAATGCCGAATACAGGGGAACAATGACTTCCTTGGACTTAGATGCTGTACCTTTGTTTATAAGTTGTGCAGTATGGAATGATTTCCTTACCACTGTAGACACATGATGATCAAAAGGTAGATTACTATCTGTGTGTGTGTCCCTAAGTCCCTGACTACTTGGTCAATTCTAAGTGGTGTGTTGTCAATGTGATAGTTACCAGGGATGGATGACTTCCCAAAGGACATTATTATGCATTTCTTGGCATTTAGTTTTAGTTCATGACTCTGACAGCAGTTGTTAGTCTGTGTCAGCCCTTCCTGGATAACATTTGTGTCAGTGTGAGATTCAATGATGGCTCCTAATTTGCAGTCATCTGCAAATTTAGTCAGCCAGAGACCACTGACATTGGCCTTGACTTCTGAGAAGTAAATGCCAAAAAGGAGCGGTCCAAGGACTGATCCCTGAGGGACTCCACTTTTGACTGGCCCCTTTGTAGAGGTGGACTCCCCAATTCTAACTTCCTGGGTCCTGTCTGTGAGTCGGTTGGCTATCCACTAGGTAACATATGGGTTTGTACCTAACCTCTTGAGTTGGTCAACAATCCCCATGTGGGGTATCGTGTCAAATGCTTTGGCCAGATCAAGGTGGGTAGTGCGAATGATTTTGCCCTCATTCATTGATTTGGTGACCTTCTCAAAGAAGTCCACCAGGTTCAGTAGGCATGATCTGCCCTTTACGAAACCAAACTTTGTTGGGGTCCAGTGTCTGGAGGTTTACTATATTTCTGTTGATTATCTCCATGATAATTCTTTCCATGGCTTTACATATAAGACTAGTGAGACTTATGGATCTGTAGTTTCCAGGGTCTGTAGATGGCCCACCTTTGTGCAGAGGGATGACTGTTGCCTTTCTCCATTCATGAGGCATGAAGCCTGTTTGGAGGCTACAGTTAAATAGTAATTCCAGAGGCCCTGATGGGTCATGTTTCATGCTGTTTAGAAGGCATCCTGGGGTATTGTCTGGGCCCACTGATGCAATGTTCTTGGTCTTAGAGAGAGCATTAAGGACCTGTTCCCTAGTTGACAGTAGGGGGAGTTATATTTGATGATATTTCCTGAGGAAGGTTGAGGGGGAGAGAGGAGTAAAGTTGGAGATGAATTTATCAGCCAGGAGGTTTGCTATATCTTCTGGTTCAGTACAGGTGGCTCCATTTACAATTAGCTTTGCACACAGTTGTGTATGGCCTTTGAGGTTGCGGACATAGCTAAAGAATGCTTTGCGGTTGTCCTTGGCCTGGGAGGCCAAACTTAGCTCAAGTTTGGCTTTGATAGACTTTATTTGTCCTCTGGGTTGTTTGTTTAGTTTAATGAGAGTGCTTTTATCCTGCTGGGTGTTGCATCTCCTAATTTTTGCCATGATTTTCTTCCACCTGCTATACATCCGATTGATTTTATGATTCTACCACGGTGGTTTCTTTTTTTAGTTAATCTGTACTTCTTCCTGGTGGGTACAGCTGCCTCTATACAGCTATTAACATGCTTGTACAGCATTTCTGTGAACAGTTCTGCATAGGCAGAAGTGTTCTCAGGGTTTATAGGGATTTGACATTTTGCCAGGTTCTCACTCAATAGCAGGAGGTTAGCCATAGAATAGTTACTGAATATTCCCGGTTTAGCTGGGGGTTCAGGTTTTATTTTTACTTCAGAGGAGACCATTTTGTGGTCCGACCTTACCGGGGAAGGCATTACAGTAGGCAGTGTGCAGCACTTTCCCATATTAGTGAGGACAAGATCCAGTATGGTTGCACCCCTGGTTGGTGTATGACTATCTGGTCCAGGGAGTTTGTGTTTACAAAATCAGGAATCTCTGTGCATGTATGTATGATATCGTATAGGATTCCCAGTTAATAGTGTGGTAATTAAAGTCACCCATGAATATGGTATTGGGTTTGATGGTTAGTGTTTTTAATATGTTTAAATACATGGTATGGATTTCCTGGGTTATAGAGGGGGACCTGTAGCTTGCAAGAAAGTGGTATTGGATTTTACCTGTGTTAATTTGAACATGGAGCAGCTCAAGTGCATTGTCCTGTTTGACCAGCCTTGAAGTATATTTGTTTATGATGTATATAGAGACACCTCCACCTTTAGTCCCTGCCTGTGAAGTAGCTGGTCTAAATGTGTGGAAAGCATTATAACCCTGCACTGTTGTTGTGCTGTCAACGGCTTTAAACCATGGCTCTGAAACTGCACAGACAGTAGCATTTTCTAGGGTAACGAGAGCTTCCAGGGAGTGGAGTTTTTTGTTTAGGCTCCTAGTATTGAGCAGTAGTACCTTAAGATTTTCTTGGTTTTGATTTGCTATGTTGGAAGTGCCTTCAGTTTGGCATTGCCTAAAAAAGGCACTATGGGGGTAGACAATGTTTTAGCTAATATTTGAAAGCCTAGAGGCGAGAGGTGCAGACCATCCCTGCAAAGCAGTGTGGTCTTTTGACCATCTCCTTCCATGCTGACAATTATTGCACTCCCTTAGAATGACATCAGAAACTAAGCCAATTATTGAAGTCAATAATCTTTTGTTTGTTTTGTGGCATCATCCTTGGAGAAGGTAAAATTCTGCTCAATGCTAGGCTCATACCAGCCTGAGACACATATTCCGAAAGCTTTATGATGTCTCTCTTCATATAGTCTAGGGAGGTGCATCTCAGTTAATTTGCTCCCACATGGACTATGACTAGATTGTGTGGTGACTTGTCTTATGGGCTTAGAGGTAGAGACTCCATGAGATGTAGCTCTGTGTATTGATATGAATGTTGTTTTGAAAGAGTGCATTTGGGGCTGCTGAGGGTATTTCTTATGTGTGCTTTGTCTAGGAGGTCTTTGTGGTTTAGGAAGGTTACATGTAAGTGCCTCAGTATATGTAGGTCTATATGTCTGCTTTGAATTATGCGTGATGTGTACAACATGTGTACTACTGACAACCTTATAGACATTAGGAGTAGTTTTATGTGAGAGCTTTGCTTCCAGTGACGTTGTGTAAATACATCTCTCACGTACCATATCATGTTTGAGAATTAACTGGTTGTCAGTAAATATGAGGCAATTTCTACATTGCCTCAGGATGCCCATATTTACCAAGCTGGTAATGGAGACAGTAGGAAAGTTCATGTCCATGGCAACAAACCTTTTTTTATTGATTAGATTGTTGGAGTGAGAATATCAATCTCTGTCAGGAGTATCTGGTCTGCAACTATGTGAACAGTACTTGTCACTGCAAACTAGTTGTCCTGTGTGGAACTAGGTGTTGGAGAAATTTCAGTTGCACTTTTACAGGAAAAATGTCACTCAAGGTGTCTGAGTCTGTACAGAGCACTGCCAAACACTTGAGGGGAAACTAATACGTAGACCCTGAAAATTTAAGGATGAAGTATTTAGGCAGATATTCTGAAGTTAGAAAGAAATCAAGCAGTACTTACTGAAAACAAAGAATTAGCTTGTCAAGAATGATGAAAAGAGGGGAGTTGCATGAATGGCTACTGCCTGGCTACTACTTATGTTGGTCTCACCACAACCTCACTCTGTTGGGATACAATACTCTTTTGCTTCTTTTCTCACCAGAAGCAATATGTTAGCACCAGTCCCAAGAAGAGAAGCAGGCCAGGTCCTGTATGGTAATCCACAGTCTTGTCCCAGATGATGCAAGGGTCTGTAGGCTTGTAACATTTTTTTCTGGTAGATGCTTCGAATAGCAAAGACCAATTAGGTACGTTAAGCACAGACGCACACTCTCCAACCAGAAAGAGTCAGAAATCAATGCACTCTGCTCCTACTCTCACCAGGATCAGAATATAAGCACAGATTCCAAGCTGTCACCTATAAAGCAGTTATTAGGCTTTCTGGTGAACAGCAGTCTCCAGGAAACAATGTCACTACTGCTTCTCTCACCAGGAGAAAGCAGAAGCACTTATCCCAAGATTACTACTGAGAGCAGGATGTGGGCTCTCCAATAACTGCTGGTCTTGCAATAGATGCTTAAAGGAAGGATGAAAAAAAAGGTTTATCCTAAAACTGCAGTTTGCACTAAGCAGTTAGATCCCAAAGACATGCTGTAGGTGGATTGGACACACTAAATTGGCCCTAGGCGTGAGTACGTGTGTGTGCCTTCTGTGGAAGGTTGGGCTCCGGGCTGGCAACTCGACACCATAAATCTCCACTGCCAATCATGAGTGGACAGGTGATCCGCTGTGATGACCCCTAACCAAGAAAAAGCCGAAAGAAGAAGAAGTTAGATATGAAAGTGGGTAACTTGTCTAAAAAGTTAAGTTTTGGTGGAGAGCCACTATTTTTAAAAGAGCAAGATAGATTGAAAGGGGTGGACACTATTGTATTCTGGTACTATGGAATACAGTAGGATGGCCAATAAATTTAAATAGTTGAAGGGGAGTGATTTCACAAAATGATAATTTTGTGCTTAATCACACCAGCCAGTAAAAGCAGAGAGGAAATGAGATATATAGTCAAATTAACATAAGGAACAGGCAACTAGAAAGACAGTGATGTTTAAGAATACAATAATAATAGGGTATTAGGGTGAGAAAAATTTCTGTCTGGCTCACAAGATACAGAGCTGTCGTCTCTTTTCAAATTTTAATATGCATTTAAAAGGAAAGTGCAAGTAAAACACAGTGTAAAGAAAACAAATCACTGTATACAAAATAGAAAAAGACAATAAAGTAATACAAAATACAAGAAATAAAAAGCAAACTAACCTTTCCCTGTACTTGAGATACATATCTGTCTCTCCAAAATGTCCTACTTATATTGCAATAAAAATTAAAATCTTTAGGTCTAGTATTTCCGATGCTGTTTGTTTTGCAGATGTGCAAAAGGCCCATCAGAGCAGAGTCCAGGGATGCCTTGTATGTCAGGCATAGATAGCCTCTCAGTAGTCTGCAGCAGACTGAGTATAGCAATAGGGGTTTGAGGCATTTTGCACATGACATTGTGTTTATGCCATGTATCCTTTCTGTAAGGAACCTTTGCGAATGTCCCAGTTGCTGCATGTGTTTGGTTAGGTACATACTAAAGGAGGCATTATACTCAATGAAGGGTCTGATGAGGGCCAAGTATAATGGCACAATGATTTCCTTGGAATTAGATGCCTTGCCCTTACTTATAAGCTGAGCAACATAGAAGGATTTCCTTACTACCTTGGATACATGTTGGTCTAAGGCTAGGTTACTGTCTACATGCATTCCCAGATCCCTAGTGGTCAACTGTTAGGTGTGTTTTATTGGTGATGTTGTTTCCTGGGGTGGCTGACTTCCCAAAGGTGCTATAATGCATTTCTTGGCTTTGAGTTTTAAGCTGTGGCTTTGACATGAGTCATTTGTCTGTGTTTGACCCTCTTGTAAGATATTTGCATCTTCTGGGGGATGCTGTGACAACCCGCAGTTTGCCATCATCTGCGAACTTGGTCTGCCAGAGGCCTTTAACATTAGCTTTGACAACTGAGAAGTAGATGCCAGAGAGGAGAGTACTAGCAAGGAGCCCTGAGGGACTCCACTGTTGATTGTGGAGTTGGTCTCACCAGTCCAAAATTCATGGGCTATATTTGTGATCCAGTTGGTTGCCCAGCACGTTATATATGGGGTTATGCTTATGTCTGTTAATGCACAAGTGGGGTATTGTATTAAATGCCTTCGCCAGGTCAAGGTAGACAGTATGTGCTGTTTTATCCTCATCCATTGCCTTGGTGACCTTCTCAAAGAAGTCCATCTGGTTCAGTAGGCATGACCTTTCTTTGACAAAGCCAAACTGGGGTGGGTCCAATGTCTGAAGGTCTCCTATGACTTTGTTGATCATTTCCATGGTAATTCTTTCCATGGCTTTGCATGTATGACTAGTCTGACTAATGGACCTGTAGTTTTTAGGATCTTTTGATATTCTGCCCTCATGAAGATGGATGACCACTGCAGTCCTCCAGCCTCGTGACACAAACTCTGTTTTGAGACAATAGTTAGTAACTCCAGTGGCCCTGATAGGTCATATTATTTATTTATTTATTTATTGATTGGCATTTGTTCACCGGGGAAGTCCACTGGGTCAAGGAAGCCCATTTTCAGTTGATGCCCGGGGAGAAAAGCACCAGAAAGTAACACAAGAAGAAGAACATTATTTACAGAAATTACATAAAAAGGTTAAAAAACAAAATTTGATATAATGTTCATTAGAATTTACATAGAATGAACTAGACCTGCTACAGACTTTCTGACACGAAGGTTGAACATCTTCATAGTCAGGGGTACAATAATAACATGACATAGTGCAGAACAAAACATGTTGGGATGAGAACTGTTATATGCAGCAAGAGAGGTATAGAGTAATATGACCATAAATAAAACATCCAAGGTGAGAATATGAATGAATAGGGCAAACAGCAGTTACTTAATAGAAAAATAAGGGAAGGGGGAAGAGAGAAAGAGTAAGGAGAGAAAAGACAGAGGTGGAAGAGGGAAAAGAATGTAAGGGAAGGGTGAACAGAGGAGAAAAGGAAAGTAGAAGGAAGGAGGGTGGGAGGGAAGGAAAAGGGTATGGAGCTAAGAGGAGGCATAAAGACGGTTAGAGAAAGTAAAAGTTCAACTGATGAAAGAGAAAGGTGGAGATATACAGATTTAGGGCTATATTGGTTGATTTAAGTAATTTCTGAGTGAGTGGAGGAACAGTTACATATCCACTTGGAGAGAAGATGATTGTGTAGTACAGTTTTAAAGTTGGATGGGCTTTCTTGTAAGTGGATAGGAGGAGGTAGATTGTTCCAGAGTTTAGCTATGCTGCAATAGTATAATAGTTGACTTGCAGGTAGCTTGGGTTTATGAATTTGAAGAAGATGTTGATGTTCAGAATGAAGAGGCCTAATAGGATTATAGAGGAAGAATAAGGAGCTTGAGCGCAGGGCAGCCTTGAGGTTTATATATTAATTTGTGTGTGGTTGTAAGTTGAAGTAAGAGTAGGTGATGGTAGAATTCCAGCCATTTATGTTGTTTTAGGGCAGTGCAGTGATGAATAGAGTAGCAACTATTAGTGGCAAATTTAGCGATCTTGTTATAACATGTTTCTAATTTTGTTTTCAGGGAAGACTGCAGGTTGGCTAGTAAAAAAGCACCATAAGTTAGAGAGGGTAGAAGGTAAGATACAGCTGTAGTTTTTTTTGGAGAGGATGGAGAGGAACCTGTTTTGTCTATAAAAAAGGTCAAGTTTTTTGTAGGTCTTGCTGATATTATTTTGAATATGAAGATCAGGTTTAAGGTTCTCATCAATTACTACGCCTAACAGTTTAGAAGAGGTAACTAACTCAGTTTTATGGAGTTAAGGGAGAGTATTTTGAAGTTGGCTTTATTAATGGGGGTATTTTTCGTGGGAGTGAATATCATAAGCTTGGTCTTTTTGGGATTTAAAGAAAAATGATTTTTGTGAAGCCATGTTTCCACAGTAGTGAATGTGGCTTGTGTATGTTGCTTTAAAATATCTGAGTTGTGAGCAGAGCAGACTATAGTGGAGTCATCTGCATACTGGACTAGGGAGCCTTTTTGGATGACTTGGTGGAGACTACTGATGAAAATGTTGAGCAAAAGTGGGCCTAATATTGAGCCTTGGGGTACGCCTGTAGGGTTGTGAATGTAGGGGGAAATGGAAATCTGCCATTGAACTGCATGCTGTCTGTTAGAGAGGTAGCTTTTAAACCAGGTAAGTGATTGGGAAGATAGACCAATACTGGAAAGTTGGGAAGAGGAGGATAAGGGTGAGCGATGGTATTGAAAGCCTTTGATAAGTCCAAAAACAGGGCTGACACAATTTTTCCAGAGTCATGGGCTTTCTTGACTGTCTAACAAAGATATAAGAGCATTAGATGTACTCTGTCCTGGACTGAAGCTGTTCAGTGTGGGGCAGAGAATTTTATTCTTTAGAAGGAAGTCTAAAAGTTTTTTTAAGACACATTTTTCTAGAATTTTAGAGGTGGGGGAAAGGATCCCAATGAGACAGAAATTTGAGATGTCAGTTGAAGAGCTGCCTTTGTAAAGAGGTATGATTATAGCTTTTTTTCCAGTGGCAGGGTACATGAGATTCTGGGATGGATCTATTTATCAAAATGCAAATGGGGTATGCCACGGAGTCCACTGAGATTTTTAGGAATTTGGAATTCTGTCAGCAGAATTAGAGCAGGGCTTTACTTCTGAAGACGTTTTCTGATGTGAGAAATAGGGATGGGAGAGAGATTGAATTGTGACTGAGGTCTGTTGGGTGCTGTTAATACTTGGTGGGGGTTGGAGTAAAGAGGCAGGAGTATATGTACAGCTCTCAGGTAGAGTAAGTTGGGATGGAGTGGGAGGAGTAGAGATGTTATTATTAGGGAAAGGTGGAGAAAAAGTAGCTGTAATATTAGTAATAGTGTCAATAAAGTAGGAGATGCAGATTCTTGCTGTTTGTTCAGGAGGCTTGTCAGGGTGTGGGCAGGGGGTGGGTTTTGTGCCAGGGTTCAAGAGATTATTGACAGAGGACCAGAAAGCTTTGAGATTATTTTTTTTTCAGAGTCTTTCTTTGGAAATTAGTTTTTTTAGCTTAGTTACAAAGTTGTTTATACTGGAGTAAGTCAGAAGTGTTATTAGATGGTAGAACTTCACTCTGCCACAAAATCTTTTAAAGGATTTAGTTTTATAGAGGGGAATTGTTTCCACCTGTTTGACAATGAAAACATGTTTTACCAGCTGTCATAGTTGAAAGCTGGTAAAACACTTTGTGTTCATACGCGTTATTTTGTGTGTGTGTGTAACTGGTAGTACATGAAGCAATAAAGCTCTGAGCGTTACATAGAATTATGGTCTGGTCACTGATCATAGCCCTTTTTTTATGTGTTCTCAACATGGATGTCAAGATTTGCCTCTCAAACTTCACTTTCAAAATGAATTTCTTGGCATCCATGTCTCAAACACATAAGTTGGTTTCCACGTTTCAGACACACAAGTTGGTTTTCTCAGAGACCCAATCATATTTCTCTATATTGATAGCAATAATATTGTTAAAACATTCTATGACTGAACAAAAAAATTATATTCTTTATATGCAAGAAATACTCGCTCGTATGATGGCACCAAAGTGGTGCTCCTTGTGGCACTGTTTTTCCTGAATGTAAAACTGATGTTTAGACTGAAATGTGTTGTTGAATAAAATAAATTCATAGAATGTATGACAGAAGTGAGTCATGTTGTTACTAAATGTCAGAAAATATTAGTAGCAGCCATTCAAGACTTTTCAACCTCTCAGCATGTTCTGTGATGGTATAAAGGGCACTGATATGAACAGTTACTAAAATGGACTAAGATAACCACAGTTATTTTATTAAAATTATAAAACAAGCCTTTGAGCAACACAGATATTTATTATATGGTGTATAGTGCAGCAACATGGTTTCTGAAGCATTATATTGATATGTGGATGGTGATAATATTGATGCATTTTATGTGGCATACTAAAAATAAGTTTCCATTGCATCTAATGTTCAAGTGCAGTTTCTTTTCCTGCCATACTTTAAAAAATGTCTTTGCTATAAATAGGCTGTTTAAATACTGTCATTCTTTTAGACACCCATAATCTGTGAAAGATTGCTTCTGCAACTAAAATACCTAAATAAATTCCTTCCTCTCCAGTTTGCTAAATAAAGTATGCAACCGTAGTATGCTTTTCTCATTTGTAGTACGTATTTGGCATTTTGGCTGGAGCCACAAAGTTATATTTTAGATCAGCTAAAAGTTCATCCAAAATAATTGTACTCATCCATTTTGCTTGAGTAGAGTTTCTGAAGAAAAAAAAATCAGAAGACATATTTGTCGTACTCGTAATTTAAAGCTGTATGGGGGAAAAATAAAAAAACATGCACTAGATATGGATTAACATTAATGCAATCATTTTATTAAAATGAAGAAATAAACATTTAGCATCTCAAGTATTTTATGTGGTTTGTAGTGCACAACATGATTATTATATAGATGACTGGATGATGATAATTTTGATGCACCCAAATTGTTGTTGTTGTCTCTTTCGGCTTTTCCCAATTAGGGGTCGCCACAGTGGAACTCCGGTCTGCTAATGATTGGCAGTAGATTTTTTTTTTACGTGCCGAGTTGCCAGCTCTGATGCACAACCTTCAACGAAGGTACGCCTATTCACGCATGTCTCCACACAGAAGACACTCTAGCTGAGAATCGAACAGGACAACGTCTTACTGTGAGGCGACAACGCTGCCGCAGCACCACCACCACGGTGAGGCACCAGAATAAGATCCTTCCCATTTTTCAGACGAGTAGTTATATCTAAGAAGTAGTGAGCAATTTTTTTAATTTCTTCCTTAGACATTTGATGTGTAGGACTAAGAGTTATATAAAATGACGCCAGGGACGTTTTAACATTAGAAATGTAACTGCAGAAGAAAATGTCTTTTTTGTAACTGTTCATATTAACACCTTTTATAGTGGCATAAAATGTGCTGAAGGCATGAAGTCTTATAGGTTCATAGGTGTGTACTGGGCATTAGAGGTATATAGGACCATTGAGAGGCCTAGCCAGTTTGTCCAATATATTTAAAAAGTATTTACTGTTCCATTTGTGAACATCCATCCAGCCATTGAGATTGCTCTTAAATAATGCATTTTGTTTTGTGTGTTGAGAAAGTCTAATCCATAAGTAGGGGTTACTTATGGTTAAAAGTCTATCATGCCAGCAAGTCCTGTTTTTGTGCCTGTGAAAGTTAAAGGTTAAGGACTTTGTTGCAAGTATTTTTTTTGTCATGGATTATCTGTCTATAAAGGAGATCAAGCAGGAAAGAGTTCTTTGTGGTGCAGAAATGTAGGGCCTGGTCACCACAAAGGAACCTGCCTGAGACAGTATATTGTGAAAGTGCATTTACTGTATCAGAGTACATTTTGGTAGCTTAGTCCAGTCGTTTTCTTGGCTAGGAAGCTTTCAGGCCTTTCTGTTTGGAGAGAGTATATAATGAATAGGTGTTATATTCAATGATAAGTCTGGTGAAGGATGTATAGAGAGGAATAATTACTTCATTCCTAGAGGAAATGACTTTGGAAATTAACTCTGCCAGGTAGAATGAATTCCTGACTATGACTGAAACATACTGATCAAAGGACAGTTTGTTATCAGTAAAAGTTAAGTGCCTGTTTTAAAGGGGAGTCCTTACTGTGGTATGAGCTAGGGAAGTCTTGCTTTTGAAATAAAACCTCACTTCATTTTATGTATTAAGCTTTAGCCAGTGGCCAGTACACCAAACCTTAGTCTGATCAAGCCCTTGCTGGAATATGTGAATATCTGTAGAGAAACGTGCAACAGCACCCAGTTTGCAGTCATCAGCAAACTTAGTGCACACTTTGACTTTCACCTTGACAGCATAAAAATGGCAAAGAAGAGGTGGACCTAGGACAGGTTCTTGAGGGACACCACTAGTAATGTTCCTTTTTGTGGAAGAGGTACTTGTGATCTGTACTCTGTAAGTCCTCTTAGTGAGCCAGATGGCTGTCCAGCAGTTGATGTAGAGGTTAACTTTGAATTGTGTCATCCTGTTAATAAACTGGCATAAGGGGTTATATTATAGGTCTGTATCTTCCACTTCTGTTGAAGAAATTGATTAAACATACAGGCTAATTCTTCCTTTGAAAAAGGTAAAGTGATTTGGCTCATAGGACTAATGATTTCTTGTCTGTTTATAAACTCAGCTGTGATAATCTACATGACCATGTACTGAAATTAGTAAGACTCATGCTTTTGTATTACCTACACCTGTGGTGGAGACTTCTCTTATGTAACGGTGCCACTCTGGAATTTGCAGTTCATAACCAATAGAGAGGTTAAGGTTAACAGGTCCTGACATTAGTTAGGGCTAAAATGTTCACTATGGCCTAGCAACATGGGTTCACTTAGTGTCTCTAACATCTGACTGTTTTCTTGAAATTTAGACTGTATTTGAAGACATTAAATCTGAGGTATGTCTTCCATATAATATACATTGTGACAATGTTGTTGTTCCAAGTAATTTAAGAAAATACAGTACCTATAAATCTGTTGTTGTCTTTTCTGTCTGGGTTCAACGTTTGGGTTGTCAGACCCAATACTGGCTATCTTCCAAGATTTCAACCTGTCAGGTTCTGCCTCATCTACCCATAATCCTCTGCTCCACAAGAATTACCTCAGATCTAGTTTGCTGCCATTCCGGAGAGCAGCTCTGTCATGTGATCCATGGAGTACAACCTTTTTGGCTGTTTTCTTGCTAGTGTTAGTTCCTTTTTCCTGTAGCTCAGTTTTTTGTTTGTGTGACTTAGGTAGGTTAGATAGTTGGAGTTAGTGTGTGTTGGTAATAGGTGTAGGTTTAGTGGTTTATTTAGAAGTTTTTTTCCCCTCCTGGTGTGTAGGACTTTTCTTGTTTTTTTGTTTTTGTGTTTGTGTTAGGATTAGTTTAAGTAGTTGTAGAATAGGTTAAAATGGATAAAGGGTTTAAAAAGTGTGTTGCCTGCTTGGGTACAATCTCCCATCTCAGGATGCCCATGAGTGGTGCATCTGTTGTCTTGGGGCTGCTCATCCTGAGTGTCCTTGTTATATTTTGAGAGTTTTGGCAGTTGCCCCATTAAAGAGCAGGGGGCAAATTTAATATTGAAGGGTCTCCTTCCTTCAGGCAACTCTTCTTCCGCCTCCTGTAGTAAAGGGGACAAGTTGGATTGAGGTCAGAAACAGGTTCTAAGGACCCCAAAGTCTCTTAAGATGGACCGGCAGTGGTCATCTTCCTCATCTTCTGTTGCTGTTTTTGGTCTGCTGGATTTGAAGGTCCCAAGACCCTCAGATCCCCCTGCAGCTTTGGCTCCGCAGTCAGCTCTGACACCTTGGAGCCGATCGTCTTTGTGGCCGATACCTCAGAACCAATCTCCTTCAGCTTCCTTGCCTTGAAGCCGCTCTCCTCCAACTCTATTACCTCAGAGCTGGCCTCCTTCAGCTCAAGAAGCAGGCAAGACTCTGTCCCCTGCCATTAGCTTGCTGAGTCCTTTCCTGTCAAGAAGTGCTCCTTTGAGGCAGACCTTTTCTCCTTTTTCCCCTTCTGTTCCATAGGAGTTTTCACTAGAGTCCTCCCTGTTCCCATCCTGGATCTGGAAGCTGGAGCCATTTGGTCATCTCAGTCCATTGGAACTTGAATGCATTGGAATTAGAAGAGCTGATGTCCTTTCTGTAGGTGCAGCTAGAGTTAGGTCTCATCTCATTTGCTGTGGACCCTCATCCCTAAGCTATGACTCCTTTACCCTGGTTTCATCCCTCAGGCCATATATATCCGAGATCTTTAGAGCTGTTTGTCTTCCATTTCATAGGATTAGATCCAATGGCCTTGCTGATTTCAAATCTGATCCCTACCTTGGTTGTCTTGATTCCATTGATGTTGGACCCAGGTGGACCACTGGACTGACAGGACGAGGCGGGGGTCTGTGGGTCGGGTTCAATGATTCCAGTTTTGAGGTCTTCCCACCCAATTTGGGTCCTCTGCTCTTGGTAGCTTGGTTCTGGTCTTGGAGTTGGGGCAGGGAGGAGTAGCTCTTGATTCCGGTGTATCCTTGGGGTCTTTGGACCCTAGGTCTGCTGGCTCTGGTTGGCCTGCTTCTATCTCTGCTGTAGGCTGGCTCTGGTTGGCCTGCTTCTATCTCTGCTGTAGAAAGGATGTTCTCCAGTTAGGAGAGAGAGTGGTCAAACACAGCAGGTGTCCATGCCTGCAACTGCTACTCAGCTTGATTTTGAACAGCTCGCCATGAGTGGCCTCTGATCTGTCCACTCTGTAGGGACACTGGTCTCTTTCATTTCCCTCTCTGGAGTCTCCAGGGCAGGAAGTTTCAGGTAAGAGGCAGTGCAAAAATAAAGCACCTGGACTTGCTTGAAGAGTCCCAGCCTAAAGATACTAACCTCATGGAAGGAAAGGGGTCCCCTAAATCTCCCTCATGAAGATGCCTCTTTTGGAAGTCTTTTGGACCTCCTTCTCTAGCACAGGGGTTGGACTGCAAAAGCCCCTTCTCCAGCTGATTCAGTGTTTTTGGAGGCCTTTGGAGTGGGCTCATCCATGTCCTGGATGATTCCGCATCTGTATGCACATATTGACCTTGTGTCCTGGAGGCCAAGGAAGAGCCTGTTATGGTTGAATCTATCCCCAAAAACCCCGACAAGATCCTAACCCCTCTAAGGATCAGCAACACTGGAGTAAGGGTTCTGCTATAGAGGCATTCATGGTGGTGGTGGTGGCCACAAAAATAACATTTCAGAGGAGAGTTCCTTGGTCCATCCCCACAAATAGAGAGTTTTAGGCATTGGACCACTTGGGGAAGTGCACCTATGCCTCAGCCATGTTTGTGGTGAGGGTGTTAAACTATCTAGCTCACTTGACCAGACTTCAATGGGACATTGTGTTGGAAGTGTCAAGAATGGTTAAGACACAGCAGACTCCGGACTTCCAGAAGACTCTGGAGATTCAGCTATCCACTCTGCTATCTATCAGTAATGTGTTCATGTGTCTGTTTTCCAGTGCAGCTGATGGCACATCCTGAGTGACCGGTGCCAGCATCGCTATGCATCACCACACTTGGATGAGGTTGTGTGACTTTGCAGACTGCTTTAAGGCATCCTTTATCAATGCTGCATTTGCTGGCTCATCACTTTTCGGGCTGAAAGTTAAGGACACTTTAACCAGGAGTGAGCAAGACTGGAAGACGCTGTCTGCTGTTGGAGTTCATTTTGCTACCCATCAGTGGACCTTTTCTTGGAAGCAGAAGGGAGAAAATGCCTGTTTTTAAGGAAATTGCATCAGTTCGTTCAAGAAGCTCCTCCTCAGGGTTCCCCTCATGACAGGGAATAACAACAATGGCCACCACACTGGCAACAGGGTGGTCCGCAGAACTAAGGCATCCATGGAGGTTTCTCTGGGAGACCCTTTTAATGGTCCTGAAGAGTTGCTCAACTGTCCTGCTCTGAAGGGAGTTGGGGGTCAACTGGCTCTACACTTGCAAGCTTGGGAGGCCATCACCTTGGAAGCATGGATGTTGAGTCATATCCAGAGGCATTTCAGTTCCATTTTTGCAGGTTCCAAGTATAAATTCCAAATTGCTCCTAGATTTGCCACCCCATCAGAGAAGATCAGCAGCCATTGAAATCCAGAACCTACTAGCAAATCAAGTCATCCCAGAGGTCCCTCCAGACCAATGAGGCTCCAGGGACTTCTTAAGGTTCTTTTTGATTCTGAAGAAGAACTAGGACCTCAGATCAGTCTTGGATTTGAGTAAGTTGAATCAGTTTTTGAAGCAGACCAAGTTCTGGATGGTCACAGTATAGTCCATTCTGCCTCTGTTGAAGAAGGGCAACCAGATGTGATTTGTTGATCTCAAGGATGTTTACCATCATATAAATATTGAAAGGTGGTCCAGGAGATTTCTGCGCTTCTGGCTGGAGGCCAATTATTACCATTTTAGAGCACTGCCACACGATTTCACCACCACACCCTGGGGTGTTCATCAAGTATATGGTACTAGGAACAACATGGCTGTAGGAGGTCCTTCCAATCCCTAGTCAGGGCCAGGGTCACCTTACTCCAGCTGTGCAGTTCCTTTGGGATCACGGTCAGCTATCAAAAGTCCATTCTTCACCCCGTTCAGACCCTAGAGTTTATAGGTTTTCACTTGGACAACATATCCCAGATTGCAAAACTTCCAGTGTCCAGAGTATCAAACCCTTGGTGTCTGGCAGGTTCCTTGCTTTTTTACAAAAAGCAGCCAGCTTATCGTCTTCTCAGGCTCTTAGTCCACATGGCAGTTGCTGTCTGTTTAGCTCCCTTGGCCAGGTATCTCATGAGGGTGTTGCTGGTCATATTTAACTCATCCAGTGGACCTTCTTGTTCTTCTGACTACTGTTGACAGATCAAGTGCTGGTTGGAGTCTCCCTTGGTGCCCGCCAGGAAGACTGTTTGTTTTTCCTCCAAAGGCTACAGTCATCACGGATGTCTGTCTTCTAGTGTAGGGGTTGGGGGCATTTCGAATTGAGGATTATCCAGGGAATCTCATCCACTACCTTGTCATCACAATAAACAAAACATGCTGGAGGGATATGTTCCTGACCCAGAGACTCCCTAGACTCTGGAATAGATTGCCCATACATGTCAAGCAAAGTGCCTCTTTGGCCCTCTTCAAAAGGAACCTTGACGATTGGATGGGAGAAAGTAAATTCACCCCAGGGATCACGTCAGTCACCCTGCTAGACAGGGGTCCAGGGAAGTAAATAGTGTGGGAAGAAATAGCCAGGGAATTGTTATGGCTAGGCTTGTATAGGCCCTAGGGATGATAGCCTAGTACCAACCTATGAACTACTGAGACCAATCCACATCAGTGTCCTGGAGGTGAGGGTGGTTTTCCTTGCATTGCAGGCTTTTCAGGATGATGATCTTCATGTTTCATTGTTACAGTTCTGACTATTGGGATTTCCTGCAGTGAAAGTCCTCGGCTGGCTCGAGTACCAGAGAAAATTCTTTCTGACTCCCAGGCTGGTGGACATCCTGACCAATGTCAGTTCATTCTGGTATAAAGGTAGCCAACCTGTGTCATGATACCAGTCTTTTCTTGCCTCAGAGCCTGAATCTGTATTCAGGTGCATAAATTGGTCTGCACCAGAGAGAAGTGTCTTTGGACAAGATACGTACCCCTTTGGGAGCTCTTTCTTTCCTTTGCTTGTGTCAGGTAAAGTAAAACCTATCTCCATTGTGGAAAGCAGATCCCACACAGAGACTTTCATTCCTTTTGTGTTATTTGCCTAGGCCCAGATCACTGTGTCATTGGTTGTAAGTTTTGTGCACATTTCAGTAGTAGGACAATTAGGCATAGGGCAGAATTTCTCACTAAGTTCTTTAGACAACAATCTTCTCACTCACTTTCCATGGTGTTCATCAGTCATTCTGAATCCAATCTACCTAAGTGAAAGAAAGTAAAGAAACAAAAGCGTAGGTTGTTGGATGACAATCAGTCGCTGCCTGCTTCTCCTCCAGGCTTGTTATTGTTGAACAAGGTGAGACACTTTTACAGCTTCCTTCTTTTTCTGTTCTGGTGACTCAAATCTCTGTTGAGACCCTTTTGGAATCTGACATGCCATTGGCTCCATCCACCACTACTCAAACCACTGACATTAGCTTGTCGGTTGGGTCCAAGGCTGTTCTGCAGGCCTTCGCTTCTGAGAAGCATGTTCCACCCGGAGATTCTGCAGGCAGGCCTTTGCGTACACTAGCTCTGGAGCATTTACTTCAGTCTCAGGAGACAGGCATCAGGGGATCGGATTCCCTTTAGGTCTTAGCCACCCCTAAGAAAGCCTCTGTCCCTAGGTCTTCAGTCAGGCCGTCTGGCTCCATTCTTCAGGGGTCACAGCTGAATTTAATCAGGTTAGGTGAGGACCTGCTCTCTATGGACAGATAAGGGAAAGATCCAGGGGATAACTTCTCCTAGGAAAAGAAGAAGAGATGATCCTCAAGTAAATTCCCTGGATTCCATTCCTTCTGAGGAAGACTCTGAAACTGAGGACTCTGGGTCTGAAGAGGGTTCCTCCTTTACCTCCTGTGAGGACTCAGACTCTGAGGAAATCTTTCCTTCTGCCTCACCTACTGAGGGTTGCACCTTTGAAAAGACCCTCCGTGCCATGAGGAAACATTTTCAATGGGAAGCTCAGGACTACCCACAGACTAAAAAGAGAGTTAGGAAATTCCTGGACTTATCTGAACATAAGCCACTGGCTATTATCCCCATTCTGGAAGTGGTGGAAGATGTCTTGCAGGAATCTTCCTTTAAACCTGACTCCCTCCCACCTGCCGCACGTAAGCCAGACAGGTTTTACAGGGTCCAGGATTCCCATAAATATCTTTACAGAAGCCCTACTGTTGACTCTGAAGCTATCACTCCAGAACCAAAAGGAGCCAGAGCCAGTTCCTCTTGGAACTTGCTTCCTACAGACAGAGAGCAGGGCCCTTGACAAGTTTGGCAAGAAGGTTTATACATCCACCACCCTTGCCATGAGGGCAAAAATTGTCAATTTCATATGATTAGGTTCCAACAGACTATGCTAGAACAGCTTAAACCAAAGTTTTCCACCCTTGAAGACAAAAACCTTTCAAAAGAATTGACTGAACTCTGTCATTTCAGTGCTGAAGTGCTCAACATTCCCTCCATTGTGGCTATGATGCCATGGAAGCATCTTGCAGAGCAGCTTCTACTGGATCTGTTATTAAGAGATGTGCTTGGCTCTGAGAACAAACTCTTCAGGAACATGTCAAGTCTAGCCTGTTGGATGCCCCCCTTAACAAGGAGGTTCTATTCATCCCCAAGACAGAAGAAGTCCTTAAAAAGATGGAGGATAAGGCTAAGTCAATGCAGACAGTAAAATATTTCCTCCAGGTTCAACTACCCAGGTTTAGTGGAAATTTTCCAGCCAAATACTGGTCCTTTTCCACCCAGCCTAGGAGTAGCCAGAGGAAATCTCAAAGGGACAGGCCACTCAGACAGAGGCAACAGTCAGAAAGGACAGGCACTGGGCCTCTCAGAGATACCTAGGCAAGGGATTTCTAGATGCCAATCCACATCCAGACAGCAGCAATGACTCAACCACCCCTCCCCTACCCCAAAGCTTGGAAAAAAATTGTCTCTTTTTAAACATACCTGGACCCTCATCACCTCAGACAGATGGGTCCTAGACATTATTGCAAATGGCTACAGACATACTTTCAAAGAGCATTTAAAGTACTCAATTTTATCCAGATGTCCCCCAAAATCAAAAAACAGAGGCCTTGGCTCAAATCCAGATACTGTGTTCACAGGGAGCAGTAGAACCAGTACCCACTGCCCTGCAGAGAAAATTATTCTATTCCAGGCTCTTCCTTGTCCCCAGAAAGGAAGTCTCTTGTTGCCCCATTTTGGAACTCTCCAACCTCTATCAGTTCCTCTTGGTGCCACAGTTCAAAATGTTAACCTTCCAAAAAATGCTGCCCATGATATTTCCCATGCCCTTATGGTCTCTCTAGACCTAAAAGATGCTTATCTGCACATCCCTATTCAGGAGTCCCCATCCTCCTTGAACTAGTCAACCAGGGCTCATGGCTACTCCTTCAGAGAGTAGATCTTCTGACCCAGAACAAGGGAAACATTGTACACCCCAATCTTGAGGCCCTTGACCTTGCATGAATGATCCACAACAAACCACAATGGGGTTAGCCTAAGTAAACAGGTGCTAGACATCCTCAAAGAATCTAGAAGGCCTAGCATCAGGAAATCCTACTCAGCTTAAGTGAAAAAGATTTTCTATTTGGTGCGAAGATCACCACCTAGATCCCAAATTAGCACATGTTTCTAGCATCGTGGAATACCTGACTGGCCTGCTGAATAAGGGACTATCTCATTCTTCCATTAAAATCCATGCATCCGCCATCTCTGCATATATTTACTTATTTATTTTTATTTTACATTTGTTTACCGGGAAAGTCCGACTGGAACAAGGTCCATTTACAGCAGAAGCCCGGGGAGAAAAGCTCCATAACATAACAGTACAAATACAACAAATGACAAAAAACTTTCTGTACAGAGGCATATATACAGTCAGAGCTCCATGTCTTTATATGACCACACATAATCCATGAATGACGGAAAATTTCTATACAGTGGCATATATACAATCAAGGAGATTTTTCATACCTTAGTTTGATTTGAGCAAACTTGGTATATAGATAGCAAAACTTTGAATTCTGTACTGGTACTACAAAGCATAAAAATGAAGGAATGGAATCTGGAAAATAATGCTGTTTGGGAGATATGTCATAGCATGAGAAGTAGTTTGTAGGATAGTAGTTCCTGATAGGGAGTATTTGAGTAGTACAGAATAGTTGAGGTAAGCAGTGAGGAGATGAGGTATGGCAAGTTAGGAGGAGAGCAGAAAAGATTTTATGTGATACAGGGACAGAGCCATGATTGCAAGAGGTGTGACTTTAGTGATGTCTTGAAAAGTAAGATGGATGGTGCAGAGGAGATGCTTTGGGTGAGGTTATTCCATTTCCTAACAATGATGTGGGAGAGCAGACTTTTCCCTGCAGTGTTATTGGCTTTGGTTATGCAGAGCAGGGTTTTGTTGGATGAGTGTAGGGGGCAATTTACATAATATTGGTTTAGAAGTTGGTTTAGGGCTGGGGTTTTCTGAGGGTTCCTTATTATGTTGAAGGTGAGGACTAATTGGTGATAGCTAATTAGCTGAGGGAGTTCTAACCACTGTAGTATATATATATATATATATATATATATATATATATATATATATATATATATATATATATATATATATATATATATATATATATGTATATATATATATATATATATATATATATATATATATATATATATATATATATATATATATGCTGTCTCACCCTCCCCTTTTCTCCCATCCACTCTTAAAGCAATTTCTTAGGGGTGAAATCCACATTAGACCATCCAGAAGGAAGCGTTCTCCTCCTTGAGACTTTAATTTTGTGCTAGAGAAACTGACCTTGCCCCCCTTTGAGCGAGCAGCTTCTTCAGAACTAATGTCCTTCTTCTGGCCATTATCTCACCCAGGAGAGTTTCTGAGTTGCAGGCCTTCATGGCAGTGGAACCTTTTCTTATATTCCACAAGGATAGAGTCTCTCTCAGAATCAAATCTGCCCTTTATGCTTAAAGTGGTCACTGACACCTCTTTGAATCAGGTCATTCATCTCCCTACCTTCTTCTCCAATCCACAAAACAAAGGGGAGAGAATTTTGCATTCTTTGGATGTGCAGAGATAGCTACGTGTCTGTCGGGACAAGACAAAAGCTTTGAGAAAGATTGATCAGCTTTTCATTAACTTTGCCTCTGGAAAAGAAGGCAAGCCTGCCTCTAAGTAAACTATTTTCAAATGGATTTCCCCACTGCATTTACTTTTGTTATAGCTCACACAGCAAAGTGCCACCAGTAGGGATAAAATCTCATTCCACCAGGGCAGCTGCTACTTCCACTGCCTTTCTAAAGGGTGTCCCCACCAGGGGGAGGCTGCCACCTGGTCTTCAGTGCATACCTTTACCAAGCACTACCACCTGGCATCCTTTCTCCAAGTCTAGAGCAGGCTTTGCCACTGCTGTCCTGCAGGGCATCCTCTCTTTCCCTTAGACACCTTCCTCCCTCCTTTCAGCTCTGGGAATCTTCCAAATAGTCAGGACTGCAACAGTGAAACATGAAGAACATAGTACAGTTGTTTACACTTACCATAAATGTAGATGTTCAAATGTATTCAGTATTGCAGTCTTCTTTCCCTCCCACCAAACCCCTCAGCCTGCTATGTAAGTTGACCTTGTTTTGCAACTAAGCTACTCAGCCAAGAGACCTCTCCTTATCTCCCTTCCTATGTCAGGTTCTTCTTTGGATACCTCCTATCTGCTTAGGGCTCCCCCTAGTTGAGGATAAGGAAACACTGGTATCATGATGTAGGCTGGCTACCGTTATACCTGAATGTACTGAAGTTGGTCAGGGCATCCGTCAGCTTGGGAGCCAGAAAGAATTTTCTCTGGTACTTAGGCTGGGCAAGGGCTTTCATGACAGGAAATCCCAATAGTCAGGGCTGCAACAATGAATACACTCGAACATCTACATTTATGGTAAGTGTCCACAGCTGTACTTTTTCTTCAAGAGGGAAATTTCTGTCCAGACAGATAATATGTCAGTGGTCTGGTACCTGAACAAACAAGGGGGAACCCATTCCTACCCCCTTTGTGGGGAGGCCATGAGGGTATAGCAGTGGGTGATTGATCGCAATGTAAATCTCAGAGAAATCAAACATCTTGGCAGACAGTCTGAGAGGAACATTTTCCTTCCTCATGAGCAGTTGCTGAATTTATAGGTTCATAGGTTCATACTAGGCTATCTGCCCTAGGGCATTTATAAGCCTAGCCAGAGTGTGTGTTGGAATGAGAATACTATGCCCATTTAGGGTTTAGTTTATTGTGCCTCTGTCTAGTAGTGACACAGAGATGACCCCCGGGGTAAACCTACGATCTCCCATCCACTCGTCAAGATTTCTCTTGAAGAGAGTCAGTGAGGGGATCTGCCTAACATGGACTGGGATTCTGTTCCAGAGTGTAGGGAGCCTCTGGGTTATGAATCTGTCCCTCCAGCACATCCTGTTTATTTCTGTGTTGAGGTTCAAATCTCTCGCTCTCGTGGCTCTGGTGGATTTGGATTTTCTGAGGTGGAGCATGTCCATTAATTCCGGATTGGACATGGCCTTGTACGTCAGGCATAGATCGCCTTTGAGTAGGCGGTAGGCGACTGAATAGAGCTGGAGTTTCTTCAGCCGGGCAGCATATGACATATGTTTGAGACCCTTGATCCTCTTGGTGAGGTACTTTTGGGGTCTTTCTAACTGCTGCAGGTGTCGGGTAAGGTACATCCCAAATGGGGCATTGTACTCAATTATGGGCCTGATAAGGGAAGAGTATAGGGGCACAATGACCTCTCTTGATCTAGATGTGAATCCTTTCATGATAAGGTGGGTAATATAGAAGGTCTTCCTAACCACCTTGGCAATGTGAGTGTCAAATGAGAGGTTACTGTCAACTTGGGTCCCTAGATCCCTGATTACTTCTTCCGTGCTTAGTGGATTACCACCTATGTGGTAATTTGTGGGTACTTTGTTTTTCCCAAAGGGTATGACTATACATTTTTTGTCGTTCAGTTTAAGGCCATGGCTCTGGCACCAGTTATCTGTTTCTATGAGGCCTTTCTGAAGGATGCTTGTGTCCGCTGGAGTATCAATTATGGCGCCCAGTTTGCAGTCATCTGCAAACTTTGTCAGCCACAATCCTCCTATGTTTGCTTGCACCTCGGAAAAATAAATGCCGAACTAGAGGGGTCCCAGGACCGAGCCCTGTGGGACACCGCTTGTGACTGGCTTAGAGTCAGACATGGCTCCAACAATTCTGACTTGTGGGTTCTGTCCCTGAGCCACTTTGCAACCCGTCTTATGACATATGGGTTTACATTTAAGCTGGTGAGCTTGTCTATGATGCCCGAGTGGGGTATTGTGTCGAAGGCTTTTGCAAGATCAAGGTAGGCTGTGTGAACTGCCTTACCCTCTTCAATGGCCTTAGTGACTGTTTCAAAAAAGTTGACCAGGTTCAAAAGGCAGGATCTGCCCTTGACAAAGCCGAATTGGGTAGGATCCAGTGTCTGTAGGTCCCCAATGTCTTTGTTTATGAGATCCATAATGATCCTCTCCATAGCTTTGCAGACCAGGCTCGTCAAGCTTATGGGGCGGTAGTTTCCAGGGTCTGTAGAAGCACCTCCTTTGTGGAGTGGGACCACTGTTGCTGTATGCCATTCTTTGGGTACGTATCCTGTAGTAAGGCTAAGATTAAACAGCAACCTTATGTGCGGGTTTAGTTCCTCTTGGAGTTCATGTAGCACGCAACCCGGGACACCGTCTGGTCCCATTGATGCTGTGTTTTTAGCTTTGGAGAGGGTGGCTCTCACCTGGGCATCTGAGATGTCAGGGAGGCTACACTCTGCTGGGATAGATATTTCTCCTTTTCGGGGGGGATTTGCACTGAACCTGTCTGCCAGTATGTTGGCAATGTCTGTGGGTTTAGTGTATTTTTTGTCATTTTGGACTAACTCTGAGCATATCTGGGAGTTTCCACCCAGGTTTCTAACATAACTAAAGAAGGCCTTGTGATTGTCTTTAGTGATTTGTCTCTCAAAGCTGGCCTTGGATGATTTTATGAGTGATCGTAGTTTTTTGCTAGTACTGATCAGAGATGCCTTCCCTTTTGGGGATTTTGCTCTGTCATGTAGTAGCTTCCTCCTCCTGTTGTAAAGCTTGTTAATGGCTGGGGTCCACCAGACAGGACGCCTGCCTTTGGGGGAATGGGTCTTGGTTTTATTTGGGATTGCATGATCCATGCATTCTTGAAGGTGTCCGTAGAAAGCGTTTATAAAGGATTCAGCGGTGTGGGCTGTGGTTTCCACTGGCCCAGGGGCCTTGAAGGATACCACTTCAGTCTTAAGAAGTGTGAAGTCAGCTTTTGAGAAATTCTTCACTGTGGTCTTTTGTGCTGGGGGTGGGGGCGGGATGTGGATTTCCAGTGAGATTAATTTATGGTCTGATCTCACCAATGAGGGGTATACTTCCGGTGTGGAGCATTGTGTCCCCATGTTTGTGATGATCAAGTCTAGTATATTATCTCCTCTTGTGGGAGTGGTGACTAGTTCCATCGCATTTGAGTTTATGAATTCTAGGAACCTTTGGGCTAGGGTGTTGGGGCTTGAGTAATGCTCCCAGTCTATGTTTGGGTAGTTAAAGTCTCCCAATATTATGCTATTTGGAGAGACATTCATACTTTCCAGTGTCTTCAGGAAGGCTGAGTGGGGTTCCTGAGTTTGAGAGGGTGGTCTGTAGCATGCTACAAACTGTAGGGCAGTTTTGCCTATGGTTAGTTGCACATGGATGGTCTCCGATGCTTCGTGCGTTGCCACTAACCTGGAGGTGTGGGTATATTTGATGAATATGAATACTCCCCCTCCTTTTGTGGTTTGGTCCAAGTTTTGAGGCCAAAAAGCATGATATGAGGTATAACCTGGTAGTGCTGGGGTGCTCTCAGGAGACTTGAACCAGGTTTCAGTCACTGCACAGACATCGATGTTCTCCATACTGAGGAGGGCTTCGAGAGCATGCATCTTGAGGTTTAGACTTCTGGCGTTGAGCAGCATTACCCTTAGTTTTTTTCCACTTGTGTTTTTTAGGGAGATGGGTTTGTCTTTTGAGCCTTGCCTAAAAAAGGCACTATGGGGGTGGCAAGAGCCTTGGCCAATATCCGGAAGCCCAGGGGTGATAGGTGCAAGCCATCCCTTGCGAAGCAGCGTGGCTTGTCAAGCATGTCATCCCAAGCAGACAGACATTGGATCTCCTTAGAATGACACCAGTAATTGAGCTAATTGTTAAAGCTGATCATTTTGTCTTTGTACTGTGGCATTATTCTTGGTGAGGGTAAGATGCTGCTCAGGGTCTGGATCATACTGGCCTGGGCTACATAATCGGATTGCTCCTCTATGTCTCTTTTCATGTAGTCCAGAGAGGTACGTCTCAGGTCATTCACACCGGCATGGACAATGACTGAGTCATATTTGTACTTGCTTTGGAGTGACCTGAGTGCTTGTGTTATGTGGCGGATTCTAGCGCCCGACAGGCAGCTTACTGTAACCTTTTCCTTGTTCAGTCTGGTGAGTGGGACGTCAGTGTGTCTGACTATGGAGTCACCTATTACAAATGTATCAGGCATGTTGTTTAGCCACTGACTTTGTGAACTATGTGTTGCATGTGCTATGTTTTGAGGTAGTGGTTGCTTGGATGTCTGCTTTGGAGGCCTCTGTTGTTTTGGTAGATTTTTAATTAGAGCCACCGAGTATGTTTTTGTGTGTTTATGTGTTTGGTTATGGGTCGCTGTGTAGATTTTTCGGAGTTGGGGTACCCCATGTTGTGACTTGTTTGTAGCCCCATTCAGCACAAAGTACTGCAGCTATTATGCCTTAGTTTCCCCTCAGTGGCAGTTACCCAGTAATGCTGTCCTGTATGCTTGGCCCTTGCATCTCCTATATGCATATGCAGTTGTAATCCTCATTTCCCCCTTTTAACCTCAACATGTGTGGTTCCTCTTTCTTTGTCCTATTCTGAGGTGCCCTTCTTTGATCTTACATCCCATTCTGGATCTGATTTCTTATCCAGTGGGCCTGAATCCACCCTACCTTCAGACAGTCAGGTTAACCGCATGGTTTCTGCTATTTCCTTGATGACTAGGAATCCCAGGCTGTCAGACAGAGTTGTACATATCGTAGGTTCTTCCTAGAAGATGTCTACTTATAAGGTGTATGCTAGTAAGTGGAAGCACTTTGCCTTTTGGGCTGTCAGGGCTTGGATCCTTTTTCATCTCCCATGGAGGCCATCCTGGACTTTCACTGGTTTGTTTAATTTGGGGTCCAGTTATTCTGCTGCTAAAATGCAACTGGTAGCTATATCTAATTTGTGCATTGGTAGGGATAATGTGCTATTGGCTGCCCTTAAGATTTCAAAGGCATTTCTCAAGAGAACCCTTTTGCTTCACCCTCTTGTCTGAGACCATGAACTGCCTTAGTACTTACCTTTCACGGCCCAGGTGCTGGCAACACCTCCTTTTGATCCTTCTGCTATTGTTAATTTGCAGTTGTTTTCTTGGAAGACTCTTTTCTTGGTGGGCATTACTTCTGCCAAACTGGTGTCAGAACTGCAGGCCCTCTCTTTAGTCCCTTCATATTTGGTCATTCATAGAGACAGAGTGTCCCTCAGAACAGGTCTTGCTTTTTTGCCTAAGGTAGTGTCAGAGAATAATTTGAACCATTCCATTCATCTGTCTCTTTTTTTTTTCCTGATTTCTCCAACAAAGGCATATATTTACTACATTGTCTTGATGTCCATAGACAATTGAGGTTTTATTTGGACAGAACAAAGTCCTTTAGAAAATGTAATCAGTTATTTGTTTCTTTTTCTAAGTCTCGTCTGGGTGGGCCTGTGTCTAATCACCCTGGCCAAATGGCTCTCTGATTTCATTTCTTTCGGGTATACTTTGAATGGGAAACCTTAGAGTCACAAACCCAAAGTTCATTCTATCAGAGATATGGCGGCTTCTTTCAGTTTTTCTCCAGAGCTGCTTGGGATGACAACTGTATGGCTGCAGCTTTGGTGGGTCATCACACATTTATATCCCACTACAAATTTGATATCCAGTTGAAGTCTAGAGCTTTGTTTGATTCCACTGCATTGTGCAGTATCCTTCTATAAGACCTAGGGTATTGTGTGGCTGAGGACTCTATCCAACAGGTTGAACGCAAACAGAAAAAGCACTGTCCTATACAAAAGTTATTTACTCCCCATAATGATTGATCTGTATTGCCTGTTTCCATCTGGTTCTGCCTCCTGACTCCTGCCCCTGCCTTAATGTTTACCTTCTTGTTCATAAGATGAATGAGATGGGAGGAATGCTTCTCTTCTTTTGTTGGGTCCTTAGTCTCTTTGTTTCTCCCTTCAGGGCTAGGCTCTAATTTTTATATAGGGGCAAACATGATCTGAGGTAGTTCTGGTGGATCAGGAGGTTATGGGTAGAGGAGGTGGAGCCCTGTGGGCTGAAGTTTTTGGAAGATATGGCCAGTATTGTATCTGACAAACCCACAGGTTGAACCAGAAGGAAACAGACAATACAGACCAGTCTTTATGGTGGGTACATAACTTTCATTTCCTTCTTGTACCTGACTTTATATTTTTTTAATGCTTTTGAAAATGAGCTTAGGAAGGTGTCACAAGTAAAAGGTAATTTTAAATACTGTAATCTAACAAACCATGAAGCAAAAGCTTTAAGAGAATTTGAAAATATGGATTTGAGGGTGATGAATGCTAAAAAGGACAATAGTATTGTGTTTAGGTATGCCATTAAATATTTTGAATGCATGCTTTGTTACAAGATGTTAGCAGTTGTACTGAGGTTAATAAGGTGTATATTTTCAAGGCATAGAATAGTTTGGATGGAGTTTTACTTGATTTTATTTCATCAGTGCAACTTAATTTTGAATTAATTATCTTTTTGTGGAACATCCAGAGGTTGGGGAGGGGGTTATGTTGAAGATACATAAAGATTCCAATAAATCCACCTTTTTGGCCACTGGGGATAATAGTGGTTCTAAAACTCATTTTTTTCTGTGTTGTTGGATAGTATATTGAAAAATGTCATTAACAAAAGCAAAATCCTGTGTTAGCAATTCATGGAATTTGTTAAATACTCTCCGAGAGTGTTTTTTACAGGGCAAGAAACTTTTTTGGTGATGGTTGAAAGAGTCAAGATCTCGCTTTGGTTTCTACTTGCTTCCAGGTCGAGTATTATAGAGTTTTCTATAACTTATTTAAACCCCCTTCTATTTAACCTATTAGTCCTTTAATTTACCTTTAATAGTGGTTTTCTTAACTTTCCTTCCTTTTACCCACCCTTTTTCCATCTTTAACTTATATTTTCTTCCTCAGGCCTTTTTGTTCCATCCCCTTAGTGGAGTGTATGTGTTTCTTCCCGGGATCTTGTGTTTTTTGTTATTATGTTAATTGGAGTGTCTGTGTGTAGTTGCTGGATAAAAACTTGTGTTTGAGTGTGTGTGTGGTTTCTAGTTTGTGTGTGAGCTGTAAGGATGTCGGGCAATGTCTCTGCCATTCCACAATGCTAGTTTTATCCAGTGTGATGTCTCTTGTCAGCGCGACGAGGTAATTCTACATAATTCCTTTGTGGCCACACTTACACTTGTGTCTATTTTGGACCCTTTAATTATACCTTCGCCGAGTATACTCTCAACCAAGCAACAAACTGCTCCTGTTTCATTTTAAGACTTTTGCCAGGTCCTGACTATAACTTCTTCAAGCAGGCCTTCGGGCCTTCTTTACTCTCGCCGCTTGCCGGAAAAACCCTAGTAAAGGTAACGGCTGGTTAAACTTGGCCTCAAACTTCAGCATAGGTGTGAAAGACACCGCTGTGTGGTTTCCGAAGGTCTCAGGCTACGCCTGTGATTCATGGTCTGTGTCGGCCCGACCCTTAAAGGTCTAGGTTTGTAGAAACTGCCTGGTCTTCATCCCATGGCGATTTGTGCTGTGGGTTTGAGCGGCTTTATCTCGTGCAGGAACAGAGTCAAATTCACTTTTAAGGAGGTTTGCTGTCCGGCTCCTCTCACTGCGACTGAGGTGCTCGGTCCCCACCTTGCCCTTGGAGTCCCAAGGCGCTTCTCACCTCGATCTCTTTGAGCGCTGGCTTCGGAGCCGAAAATCTTCGAGTAGGTCCTCCTCCGCGCTGGATGCGTTCGGGTTGAACCGTCGGCCCGGACAGGGCCGACCTGCCGCATCTGGCTCGTCGTCGGCCCCGTTTCTCCCTTGCTCCGCTCATTCGCTCCAGCGCCTCCTTCTCTCGGCTGAGAGCCATAGATCCGCCGGTCAGGTCATCGGGGCGGGAGGCTCTGGGGTCCCTCGTAGTGAGAGTTTTGCTCTGACGGTGACCTTCTGCAATGACTCGGCTCGCCCCGGAGTTCTCAGCATTAGCTTCTTTGACCGGGTTGCTCTCCTCCGACGGGGAGCGTGCTCGATCTCTGCTGAATGCAGTGTGTTAACCTGCATAATGTTTCGTCACAGCCCCCCGGATTTTCTCCTCTAAGAATCCCTGCCGGGTCTCCCCTCATGTCCCTCCGCAGGCATCGACTTGAGCCCCTCCTCCACCTCTCCTGAATTGGCGAGTCTGCCCACATCGCCTGGGAGCCACTGTTAGAGCACCTGGGAGCTCAGCCCTGGACACTTCCTGAGCAGCTTCCAAGACCTGTTCCCCTGACCCCATGCCGAGATTGTGTTGGAACCTGTCCAACCAGTAGAAATCGTTCAGAATCCACTGATCTTGCGCCTCAGGGCCTACTCACTCCTGTGTCCCTTACCTTAACCCTTGGCTCTCTCTTTGAGGCGCTGCCTCTCCTGACTTCTCAGGGGATTAGGAAGAGAAACCCCTAAAGAGAAGCACCTGGAGTCTTCGTGGGACCTCTCGACCCAGGATCAGTGATTCCCCCCATCAGCCTCTTCTCAATAAGTTAAGATGGACCTATGCAGACATTCTAGAAAACCTGAAAGAGGTGGGACACGCCGAGAACCTCTAGCTGAACTTGTACAAAGGGACTGGGCTCTTCCTTTTCCGCAGTGTCATCCCTCCTAATAAGGAATCTAAGAAAGGCTGAACGGCATCAAAATTAGGCCATTTCCAGTCACTGCTTATCACAGCACCAGTATAAACATCAGCACATCGTGCTAGGAAAATGGCTTGAGCTTTTGCCACCAAGAAGGGGAAGGATTGATCCTCTGGGTGTTCGGGTCAATCTGAAACCTCCAGTCTACCTCTATAGGATTATTCAGCTAAAATCCCACACTAGATCAGCTACCCGGGCCAGTTAGAAAGGCTTAAGCTTGCCTGATGCGCGTTATGCATGCATTTTGCCTCTTCACCAATTTTCACAAAGCCTGGTTTAACTCATCTTTTCTTCCCATGTTGATGGATCATCATCTCTCGGATGTGATTTTCCAAACACCAGCTGGCTACCCCGCGATCTCTCGGAAACTCTTTCTCCTCCATGCGCCTCCTTTCTGCTGGCTGAGTGAGAAGCTCCTTCGGCCGAAAAAGTGGTGAAATTACTGCATGCCTGGGATGCAAGCAGTGGCCTGCTTGACTCAAAGGGTTTTTCTTCACTAATGGAGGAAGGACGATCATAGGCATGGTCCCTTAGAAGTGAAGGAGGGTCGAGGAAGAGGGTGCCGCAGACTGATTTCAAAACCCACTGTCCATGAACTGTCGCTTTTCGGAGGCCTTGGGGGAATGTTACCCTTTTCAAGCCTGGCAAGAAATGGGTCTAGACTGAGTCAAGGGGATCGTCCATGGAAGAATGGCCCCTCCAACAGCGTTCGGTGAAAATTCCAATCAAAAATGGTAATTTCTGTTCCACCAGGGCAAGGCAGAACTCAGGAGGAAATTTCTTTCAAAGGGACATCTGCAAAAACCATTCAGCCAGTGCCAGCAGACCAGCAAGGAGGCGGAAGGAATACCAAATTCTTTTGGTTCCAAGAAAAACAAGGGGACAAGACCATTTTGGATCTCTCAAGTTTGAACAAGTCGTCAAGAAAAGATTCCAAAAATCACAAAAACGACTTCCATTCTCCACCCCCTTTGACTAAAGAAAAACTGGATGGGAGATTTGTTGCAAAGAGCCATTCAGCATCCTATAGAAACTCCAGACGGAATCTAGATGTTCCGGTTTGGTTCCAAACCCTCCACTATTTACCCAGCTTGGATCTCACCACCTCACCGCAAGTCGGTCAAGCACCCTTTGGTGGTAACCAATCACGCCATAATCCAATGCACTTTTTTGGCTCAATTGAGCCCTCGGGTTTCATAGACTGTTACCAAGCATGGTCCTACCCTGGAACAGACGCCCTGGCCATTTGTTTGCAATGGCTGGGAACCAGTCACTTAGGCTCCTACCCTTTTGTTGTCTTTAATGGCTATTACCTTCATAAGCGCCAAATTTTAGGCACTTAATACTTCAATACCAGACTAAGAAGGCAAGGATGTCAGTGTTTCCTAAAATGGTCTGGCTCCTCAAGGCTCCTAACAAGCTCATTTTTAATGGCCAGAGTCTACACCAACCCTATCATAGCAGCATAGTATATCAATAAATTAAGTAGAATCCTGTTTTGTCTCTGCCTATCATTACCTCTATGAATCAAATCTAGAATATGTCACACTAATGGATCACTCTCACACCAGTAGTATTAGACATGAGAATCGATGGACACCATTATGACAATGGAAGTCTTCTAAATCATCTTCTTTGGTGGATGTCTTCCCCTCCCCTCTCTTTGGCTCTACCCTTCAGATTCCACCTGAGAATCCAATGGATGTTTCCGGGGGTGTGGCCTGTCCAGCAGGGGCCTAATTGTCCCTCACACAACGGGCATATAAATGTTAAGGCCACTCTTTTAAAGTAGATGTCTTTCGGAGATGGCAAACACTGTTATGGTTGACTTCAATACACTGAGGCTACGGAAATGCCTAGTGTCGGGTATGCAGGGCAACAAACTGTTGCCCAGGTCCTAACCAGATCGAGAAGCACATTAGGAACCAGGTCCTATCCCTCTTCTCAGCCGGTTTCAGAAGCTGTAAGCTCCTTTTCTCTTTCCCGGAGCCCCACAATAGCAACGGCAAGCTAATATCATGCCCATGTATATACGAAGAAACCCATAGCCAGGTCCTATCCCTCCTATGTCTGGTCCTAGATTGTGGAGAATTTTTGCTCATCCCTTTTCAGGCAAGTGCAAGATGAGTTCTTGCTTTCATCCCTAAGCAAGTGGAATCAAATCTGACCCTATTTTGCACCAGGCCAGACCAGCAGGGTGCGCTCCCTTCAGAAATCTGGGGCAGACTTCTGTATGCATTTCACAGGGACGCCTTCTAGTGACTTTTTACATCTCTAATTCTGCAGTCCAGATTTCCCTCTCCATTCCCACAGCCAGACCTACAGTTCTGTCTTCTAGTCCACCCTTCTCTCGATCTATGTTCCTCTTTTTCCCACCAATTTCATGATGATTCTTTTGATCTTGAAGGTGGTGACATCGCTCACGTTCATCCCTCTGCTCTAGTTCTATTCATCTTTCCTCCAAATACCTCAATCTCTGCTCTCCTTCCCATAGCTTGATTCAATAGATATCAAGATTCGCCTCTCCCTCTCTGAACCTCACTGTATCTTAGTAGAACCCGAAGCTTTTCATCTAAATATCTCAAGCTGTTCAGATATTTTGAAAGTTTCCATAATCCTCTTTTCAATGCTTCATTTAGTCCTTCTACTCTTACTTTTCATCATCCAGCCTGCTAAATCTTTCATCCTTCTAATTTTTCATCAGCCATGTCTTCTTTTCATTTCTGCAGCATTTGCAGGTCAGATTCTGCTTCTACTTTAAACAGCAGTTTTCCTCCTTGGAGTTTTCTTCTTCAGACCTCTCTCTCCACATCTTCTATTTTTCTTGACCTTGACCTGGTTCTTTTCTTCCTCCTTCTCCTATAAGAAATCTAGCTCTTCCATCTTTGATTATTTGCTTTACTAGAAGACTCTCTCTTTTTGATTCCTTCTTCCCCTTCAAACCTCTCTATTTGTTCACTAACTTCAGCTAGATCACGTATCCTTTGGTAGATTACTCCTAAAGTAGCCTCTCGTCTCTAGAATATCCTTTTTACCTAACCTCCAGATCTATCCTAACTTTTTCTTAAAGTATATTTAACCGTCTAATTTTTCTTACCAAATTTCCGTCCCTAACCTAAAATTGCTAACCATTGGACTCCTGATATTCAAACTGAATTATTTGGATAGAACCATACAGTCTGGAAAAAAGACTTTCAGTTTAATCATCACAATGAAAGGCAGAAAAGGATAGTTTCAAACAGATCAGGCACTCTAGAATTTCTTGTCTCCCATAGTTAGCACTTGTTTGGCTTTTACAGAGCCAAAAAGTTTTCATAAACAGACAAGACCCAAGCTGTTTACTTAACCTAACTTCTATAGCCTTCAACAACTTGGCAGGCCACTTATCAGAGTCATTACTTCTACTATTGTCCATACTCTCCACAGACACTTATTTACTCTATACTTTGGTATTTAGCTTTCCTCACACCATTTAGCTTTATAAGTTGGATTTACTTGTGACATAGAAGGGGCAGCGTTCCACGTTCCAACAAGGAAGAATGGATAGAGTGCAGCAACAGGTTAGGACTAACCATAGAATGATGTATTCCATGTTGTTATGTCTTAGTTCTTCTCGCTCCCTCTTTTCTTTTCCCCCTCCTTCCTTCTTCTCTGCCTGGACTAGCCTGAGGACATTGACAGACCTTTTTTTTTGACAATTAATTGTCTACCTCTATTGTATATAGGTATACATATTACTTTCATCAGTTTTCAGGTTTCTTCAGGTTTCTCTTTTACCTTCCTTTTTTCCTTTCTTTTTATAGGTTTTTTTTTGGTTGGTAGGTTCCTTGAGCTTGGGTTATTTACAGCTGGCTGCACCGCTTAATACTTTGTGGACTATAGATATAAGGGATGCCGGTGAGGACCAACTCTCGGAGTTTTAGGAGGGGCTTTTATGGGTCGAGGGTCGGTCTCAACCCATCCGAAAAGAAGAAGGCGAGAAGAAGACAACTAACATGGAACGTTATGGTAAGAACATAACTTCTATTTATATACTTATATCCCTTTGGATTTGCAGCTCATTGAGTTCCGTAGGGTTTTTCTTAGTAAGAAAACTGATATTTGGATTAATACCATTGTTGCAATAATGGACTTGTTATTAGCTAGTAATTTTATAATGTTCAATGGCAAGTTTTATTATCAGAAAAAGGGTCTGGCGATGGAGGCTACTATTGCACCTGCCTTCACTAATTTTGTATTGGCAGGTGAGAAATTACTTGTTTATTTCAGCATCCAGTTTTTAGCCATGTTTCTTTATATAGACAGTAGATGATTTCATTTTTGTACAAAATAGAGAAGTAGCTTTATGGGATAATTTAAGTGACATCACTTGTAGCACTGACTTTTTAAAATGTAGTGTCATCACTATGTATACAAAAGTAGATTTTTATAATGTACATATTATGGTGGATATAGACAGTCACTTTTTTATACTAAATTGCATGGGAAGGTTACCTTTGTAAATAATTATTTACATTTCACCTGTGTAACCCTTTAAATCTGATAAATATATGTGGCAAAAGGACAGTAAATTAGAGCTTTGTGTATGTGTACTAGTAATGAGATTTTTTTATCACAGGTTCACTTTCTTAATGATATGTTCAATGACAGAAGTTGCTAAGTGAAAGCGCTCTGCACGTACAGCAATGCAGGGCCGAACCAAATGAGGAAACAGTCACAAATGGCCAGCATGTGGGTGAATAAAGGCACAAAACACAACTGATAGAACTAAATCATGCCATAAAAATGGCTATAGTAATATTATTCTCCATACCGATTTCGGCAAGACAGCCTTCATCAGTGGAATACCTTTACACAATGAAAACTCCTTCTTAGATAAATAGACCCATCCACCAAAGGGAAGTACAGCCCCCCCCCCCCCCCACAAACATAAATTTGCAGCAACAGTTCCTTCAATTAGGCAAAAATAAAAATTAATAATTATAAATACATACATAGAATGAAAATACATAATAATGATAGGGAATACATACAGGAAAAATTAAAAGAATAAAGCACTATAAATGGTCATTTAGTCCGGGTGGCAAAAGCCCCCCCCCCCCCAACTTAATAATCCAAAATTTTTCTTTCCTTTTCAGGATGCTGTGCCATCCCTGCATGGTATTCCTGTTACCAGCAATTCTGTCAGTTACCAAAAATGAAATTCTGCATTCGTATGCGTCAGGTAGTGCCTGTATAGGGCATTCTTGTCACATGTATTGCGTATGTCACTACGATGTTCAGACATATGTATTCTTGGTGGACGAGATGTCTGATCAACATAAAAGGCTGAACATTTACGGTAGCCAAATACCAAATAAACAATCCAGTCACTTCCACAATTCCCAAAGAATTTAATGTCATACACTTTACTGGTGTTTTTACTAGTAAATTGTTTGATTTTGCTTACATAACGGCATGAAGAGCAATGTCCACAAGGGAAAGTGCCAAAAAGAGTATCCCCAGACAGGGTGAGTTGTTGGTATATAGCACCCCTGCTACCGGTATGTTTAAAGTGGGAATCCAACGTTTTACCTTTCCTAAATGAAAATTGACACCTCGTCCCTAATATTGGTCATAAATTGTCATTCGCCGAAAGGATATTCCAATATTTGTGAATGGTGTCCTTAATAGTATTGGTATTTCGCCCATACGTAGTTATGAACCTGATGGTATCACTGATGTCTACCCTAGTTTTAGCCTTATAATCCTATAAGGACATCCTGTCTTGGTTAATAGCCCAATTACTGGCAGAAATTATGTCAAAGTCTCTCTATCCCCTATTCCAGAATATATGACGGAGGTCATGCTGAGAAGAGTCATATTCCTCTTGGCTGGAACTAATTCTCTTCATGTGAAGAAACTGGGATTTCGGGATGTTGTGGGTGGTATGGCTAGGGTGTAAGCTGGTAGCATGAATCAAATTGTTATATTAAGGGTATTTTCCAAAAACTTTAGTACACAGAGTATTGTCCAGGTTTCTCCGGATAGTGACATCCAAAAAATTAATTTCGTTAGTATCCGAGCTCAAAGTGAACTCAATACCCCACTTATTGTCATTAAGGTATTGGACAAACTCGAGAAGAAAACCCATATCTGCCCACCATACCATCCAGCAATCATCCAGATATCTCCACCAGATGCCAGTTTCATCAATATATAAGTTATGAGAGGAATCATATATTAATTGCTCTTCCAAAAAGGCCACGAACAGATCTGCATAGATTGGTGCAAATGAAGCACCCATTGTGGTGCCCTGAATCTGCCAGTAACATTCCCCCCGAAAATAGAAAACATTTTTATTCAGCACATGTTCCACCATATATAGGAGTAAAGTATTGAATCCAGCTGCATATAAGTTGCACGATCCAGCCAAAATTGTAAGGCTTGAAGACTGGCCCAATGGGGGATGTTTGTGTACAGGGCCTTGACATCTAGAGTACAAAGGAGCCATCCAGGTTCAAGTTGAGTTTCTGGCAAAATTTTCAAAAACTGTGTAGTGTCTTGTATGCGTGCCTGATTAGATTCAAAAGGGGTTTTAGATATTGGGTCAAAAAAGCCGAGAGAGGTTCGGTCAATGAACCAATCAGGCTGACCAAGTGGTTTAGTGAAAGATTTGTGAATTTTGGGCAAGAGGTACATGATTTGCTTCTGGGGATCCCTAACAGTTAGATGGGATTTGACTGCCTCTAATACCCTCATCCACAGCTTCACTCAAAAATGAATCAATTTCTTTCTTAAAATTGAGTGTGGGATCCAAGGGCATAGCCATATAGTGATGTGGGTTGGACAACTGTCCCTTACCCTTGTCCAGATAATAATCCGTGTCCAATATGACTACTGCCCCTCCCTTGAATACAGGTACAATAATCACCCTATGATTGTCCTTAAGCTCCTGTAGGCTTTATTTTCCCCAACAGATAAATTATGACCCAACACCAAAGACTCACCAATGTTGAAGTGTAAATCTTTGAGCACAGCCTGTAAAAAGATAGACATGTGTTTATTCATTGGTGGCTGAAAATTGGACTTGTGTAATCTGAAATCAGTAGATCTTTGAGAATTATCGCCGGAAAAGAACAATTTTAGGTTAAGTCTATGGCAAAAATCATATAGGTCAGATAACATACAAGTTTCGTCCACAAAAAAGCCAGTCACAAAGTTCAAACCTTTATTAAGAAGCTGCTTCCGCTCTTCTGTTAAAATTACACTGGATATATTCAAAACATTATGACAGTTATTGACTAATGTGTCATTAGAGTCTGTAGTAGTCCCTCCACCGTAACTGTTCCTGTTCCTGTGTTTCCTGCCACCCCACCTCCCACTACATCTAAAGGGTGATCCACATTACATTGTTTTTTGGGGGTGGGTGATTTCCGGGTGCTGGCACTATCTATGTCAGTAAGTGAGGATTCTTCCGCTGAGGTACTGCTATAATAATATCTGTCCTTTTCAAAATGGATCTAGGTCTGGATCTAGGTCTCTTCTTACTGATTGCCCCAACCGGTCTGCTGGTCTCAGAAAATTTCAGTTTTGGACACCTCAGAAGGTTTGCCCCTGTGATGGTCTGTTGCATCTGTATTGAATTTTCGTATTTTTTGGCCTGTGTTTTTTTCTCAAAGGTGAGGAGCTCCTCTGATAACTTGTTCAGACAAACAGCATATTGAGGTTGACCCTCATATCCTTTGGATTCTTCACAAAGTGTTTTCACTTCCGCGATATTCGTATCGATCATCCGCTCATAATATGAGCTCAGGATGTGTACGAAAGACACGGAAGCCTGCTGGAGTGCCAGGTTCCAATCTTTAAGTAACCCATCATCCATCTTGCCCACTAGGGGCTGAATACGAACCCTGAGTCCTCTGGGCGCAATGTCCTTGTTCTCATAGGCTCTGAAGAGCGTCAGATGCCAAATATTCGTTCTGAGGGTTTTCATCCCCTACCAAGCTTATTGAATGCCAGATTGCAGCCGTCAACTGGATCCATATTAGGAGCATCCTTATCAATGCCATTCTCATTAGTAATCCCAAACAATCTTATGTCATTTTTATCGGCACATCGGCCATTCAAAATAGTTTCAAGATCCATGACAATAAGCTCACAATCCAGCCAAATAATATTCCAGTGAAAAACAGTGAACTAGGATGCCACTAGAGGCTCAGTAAGCTAGTCCGAACAAGCCACCAAAGGAGACTCAAATTCAAACAGTAAACTATAAATGTCCCAAAGACATATAAAGAACCCCCCAAAAAGGGAACACAATATGAACATTCAATAGAGAAAGTAATCCCAAACTGGGTAACACAGCACCCATAGGAAGTTTTCTGAGACCAGAATTCCAGCTGCAAATTGACAAAGGTTGACCATAGGTTCAATTCTGAATCATAAAAGGCCAACCAATAGCCTCAATATGATGTTATCGGAGTCACATGTGCCCGTTCCATTTGGTCATTTGGTATAAGAAATGTAATATCCCAATCCAATAATGGGATTAGTGACCAAAAACACTAGCTGGCCGGATTCAATGATCCATCCAATGTATCCACTTTATAACCATATAGTTTCTCATAAGATGTGAAAAAACTTCGTGAAACAAAGATTGGTACAAGTGTCAGAGAGCTCTATAGCAGACCTTATTGTTTGTATTATGGTTTGCATTCAGATAGAAAAAACACACCATGTGTAGACTGGAAGGTTAAAAAAATAATCATTCCTATTGTTGTCGAATTCAACCATCAACTAAATGTAGTGTTCCCTGATAGATATCACTCACACCTATAGAGAAGGCATCCCCCTCCCCAAATTCTTATAATGATCAGTTGGTCAGTTATTAAGAGGTCCAGTGCCTAATTGTGTATTGTAAAAATAATAGGGACCTAACAACACTGTTGCTACAAAACAGCCTATACCAGGCCCAACATTGATACTGATCCCATCAACTTGTAAACCACCAAGGTCTGCAAAGATATGAAAAAAAATGAAAACAATACAATGACATATAAATGTTTCAATTCTGTACACACCCCTGAAACAATTCCCCTGAATGACAAAATTAGAAAAGTGTTATAGGTGAGCAGCATACCATGACATCCTCTAAATTATATTAATATCTATGAACACCCAAATGCTGTTAATATAATGCCACAGAGCGATCAAGTGTGTTTATCCCATTAAGTTAAACAATCATTGAACATATAGCCAAATGTATTGTTACATAAACAGAACAATTCAATAAAGATCTCTGACTGAGTTATAAAATGTTCAAAGTATTACACCATAATAGTCATTGAGGCCCGATGGTAAAACAGAGTAATATGGAACACGTGTGTGTAACCACAAATCATGAGTCAAGCCACACAAGTTTTTTGGATTTTAGTGTGCCTATGGGTTATAGGTGATTATGTTGTATTTATGCCTAGTCATATTTTTATTAGGAGTTCTTCTAATCTATGGAGCTGTGAATAATTATCTAACGGAATTTCGGAATCAGGGACGAATATTTGGCATCTGAAGTTCTTCAGAGCCTATGAGAACAAGGACATTATGCCCAGACGACTCAGGGTTTGTTTTCAGCCCCTAGTGGGCAAGATGGATGATGAGTTACTTAAAGATTGGAACCTGGCATTCCAGCAGGCTTCCATGTCTTTTGTACACATCCTGAGTTCATATTATGAGCGGATGATCGATACAAATATCGCGGAAGTGAAAACACTTTGTGAATAATCCAAAAGATATGAGGGTCAACTTCAATATGCTGTTTGTCTGAACAAGTTATCAAAGGAGCTCCTCACCTTTGAGAAACAAACACGGGACAAAAATATGAAAATTGAATAGGGATGTAACAGACTATCACAGGGGCCAACCTTTTGAGGTGTCCAAAACTGTGAAATTTTCTGAGACCAGCAGACCAGTTGGGGCAATCAGTAAGAAGAGAACTAGATCCATTTTAAAAAGGACAGATACTTATTATAGCAGTACCTCGATGGAGGAATCATCAGTTACTGCCATAGATAGTGCCAGCACCAAGGAATCACCACCCCCAAAAAACAACACAATGTGGATCACCCTTTAGATGTAGTGGGAGGCGGGGTGGCAGGAAACACAGGAATAGGAACAGGAATAGTTACGGTGGTGGGACTACTACAGACACTAATGACACATTAGTCAATAACTGTCATAATGTTTTGAATATATCTAGTGCAATTTTAACAGAAGAGCAGAAGCAGCTTCTTAATAAAGGTTTAAACTTTGTGCCCGGCTTTTTTGTGGTTGAAACTTGTATGGTATCTGACCTATATGATTTTTGCCATAGACTTAACCTAAAATTGTTATTTTCCGGCGATAATTCTCAAAGATCTACTGAGTAGAGATTCCACAAGTCCAATTTTCAGCCACCAATGAATAAACCCGTGTCTATCTTTTTACAGGCTGTGCTCAAAGATTTACACTTCAACACTGGTAAGTCTTTGCTGTTGGGTCATAATCTATCTGTTGGGGAAAATAAAGCCTTACAGGAGCTTAAGGACAATCATAGGGTGGCTATTGTACCTGCTGACAAGGGAGGAGCAGTTGTCATATTGGACATGGATTATCTGGACAAGGGTAAGGGACAGTTGTCCAATCCACGTCACTATATCGCTATCCCCTTGGATCCCACACTCTGTTTTAAGAAAGAGATTGATTAATTTTTGAGTGGAGCTGTGGATGAGGGTATTATCACAGAGGTGGTCAAATCCCATCTAACTGTTAGGGATCCCCAGAAGCAAATCATGTACCTCTTGCCCAAAATTCACAAGTCTTTGACTAAACTACCTGGTCGGCCCATTTTTTCGGGGATTGGTTCATTGACCAAACCATTCTCAACTTTTTTGACCCAATATCTAAAACCCCTTTTGAATCTAATCAGGGCACGCATACAAGACACTACACAGTTTTTGAAAATTTTGTCAGAAAGTCAACTCTTTGTACTCTAAATATCAAGGCCCTGTACACAAACATCCCCCAATGGGCTGGTCTTCAAGCCTTTCAGTTCTGGCTGGATCATGCCAACTTATATCCAGCTGAATTCAGTACTTTACTCTTATGTATGACGGAGCATGTGCTGAATAAAAATGTTTTCTATTTTCAGGGGGAATGTTATTGGCATATTCAGGGCACCACGATGGGTGTTTCATTTGCACTGATCTATGCAGATCTGTTCTTGGCCTTTTTGGAAGAGCATCTATTATATGAGTCCTCTCATAACTTATATATTTATGAAACTGACATCTGGCGGAGATATATGGATGATTGCTGCATGGTATGGCGGGCAGATATGGGTTTTCTTCTCGAGCTTGTCCAATACCTTAATGACAATAAGTGGAGTATTAAGTTCACTTTGAGCTCGGATACTAACGAAATTAATTTTTTGGATGTCACTATCCGGAGAAACCTGGACAATACTCTGAGTACTAAAGCTTTTGGAAAATACCCTCAATATAACAATTTGCTTCAAGCAACCAGCTTGCACCCTAGCCATACCATCCGCAACATCCCGAAATCCCAGTTTCTTTGCATGAAGTAAATTAGTTCCACCCAAGAGGAATATGACTCTTCTCAGCATGACCTCTGTCATAGATTCTGGAATAGGGGATACAGAGACTTTGACATCATTTCTGCCAGTAATTGGGCTAGTAACCAAGACATGATGTCCTTATTGGATTATAAGGCTAAAACTAGGGTGGACAACAGTGATACCATCAGGTTCATAACTACGTATGGGCGAAATACCAATACTATTAAGGACACCATTCACAAACATTGAAATATCCTTTTGGCAAATGACAATTTACAACCAATATTAAGGGCGAGGTGTCAATTTTCATTTAGGAAAGTTAAAACGTTGGGTTCCCACTTTAATCATACCGGTAGTGGGGGTGCTTTATACCAACAAGTCACCCTGTCCGGGGATACTCTTTTTGGCACTTTCCCTTGTGGACATTGCTCTTCATGCCGTTATGTAAGCAAACTAAAACAATTTACTAGTAAAAACACCAGTAAAGTGTATGACATTAAATTCTTCGGGAATTGTGGAACTGACTGGATTGTTTATTTGGCTACCTGTAAATGTTCGGCCTTTTATGTTGGTCAGATATCTTGTCCACTAACAGTACGTATGTCTGAACATCGTAGTGACATATGCAATAAATGTGACATGAATGCCCTATACAGGCACTCCCTGACGCATACAAATGCAGAATTTCATTTTTGATAATTGACAGAATTGCTTGTAACAGGAATACCATGCAGGGATGGCACAGCATCCTGAATAGAAAAAAAAAAGTTTGGATTATTAAGCGGGGGGTGGCTTTTTCCACCCAGACTAAATGACCATTTATAGTGCCTTACTCTTTTACTTTTTCCTGTATGTATTCCTTATAATTATTATGTGTTTTCATTGTATGTATGTATTTATAATTATTCATTTTTATTTTTGCCTAATTGAAGGAAGTGTTGCTGGGAATTTGTGTTTGTGGGGGGGACTGTACTTCCCATTAGTGGATGGGTCTATTTATGTAAGAAGGAGTTTTCACTGTGTAAAGGTATTCCACTGATGAGGGCTATCTTGCCGAAACCGGTATGAAGAATAAAATTACTATAGCCATTTTTATGGCATGATTTAGTTCTATCAGTTGTGTTTTGTGCCTTTATTCACCCACATGCTGGCCATTTGTGACTGTTTCCTCAATGACAGAGGTTATCTAGAGTTAATCTTAAATAAGCTGGCAAGAGAAGTGATTAGTAAGAGAGCTGATTAAAGACAGTTGTTTCACAGTGAAGATCTGGCCTGGTGAGATTGTTGTAATGATGGACAGTAGAAGAATATAATTGCTATCCCTGTTTGTTCAGATAATAAGATTATTAAGAATTTTATTCATAATAATTGAAAACAAAATATCCAGGGTAATGAATTGTTTCAAGTACTGAGAGAGTACTCCGTTTTTGTAAATACAAGGCTCACACATTTGAAAATAGCTTTTCAATAAGCTAAAATGCTGTTATCCTTGTGGTACTTGCAGACAATGTAAATATAGTGATTCTGGCCCTGTGTTGTATTTAAGGTATATGAGTAGACCTTATGGTGTTAATAGTCACTATACATGTACATCTGTGGGGGTGGTCTTTGTTGCTAGATGTTTGATTTATGATGGTATTTATGTTGACAAGACTGTTAAACACCCCTCCTTGAATATATGAACATTCATATACTATTAGTAGTGAAGGCAGTACTAATGCTTTATTTAAGCATAGCACTGAGTGTCTCTCAGTTTTAAAAGATTTGTTTTTATGTTGTTGTTGTGGGCCATGTATTGCACAGTTCTGCATGGTAGGGACATTAGTAATTTGTTAGAGGTTAAGTAGTTAAAATCACAGCTTTTGTTACCAGCTAATAGGAACCCTGACTTAAATTTATCTATTAATATTTGGTATTATTTAAAATATTTAATTACTGTGTTACAAATTATATATTCTTGGTTATAGTATATAGATTTTTTATTACAGGTTTTATTTCAGTTTTTATTTAAGTATGTTATATGAGCTAGTTAATGGCCTGTTTATTGGAAGGTGTTTAACTTTTAATATTGTTCCAGTGAAGTTCTTTCTGTTTCACTGTGAAGTGAAATCACTTAACCAGTCAATAACCTATCTTTAATTTGTTTGATTCAAGGCATTTTGTAATTTACAATGATTTAACTATCATGATGTTTTTATACTCCCACATATGGGATAAAAGTGCAGGTTTAATGCTTCTGCAAATTGTTTTAGTAAAGGACTAGTGTACATACCTATGTATGAGTGTTCATTTATGTAGGAATGCCAGCATACATTGTACAAATGTATAGCAGAACATAGATCCTACTGCACTTCAGCAAAACAGCATCAGAAGTACTTCATCTAGGGATCTAAACCTCTTCTCCAGCATCAGAGTGGTTTGGCGGGACAAGGAGGTATGTCTCACAGAGGATTCCACTCTGTGGAATAGACTCCCCCTCCATGTAAAATAAAGCTTATCCCTGTTCATATTCAAGTGCAACTTGGGTCTATGGATGAATAATAGAAAATTTACCCCAGAACTGTCCCCTGTACAACTAATGGACAGAGGATGCTCCTAAATGCTTTATTGTATGTATGAGTTCCCACAAATTACTGTATCTATGGTATGATTCCCAGTTATTTTCACTAAGGGTAATTTATAATTATTGACCGTGGGATGTGTAAGACCAATCTAACACCAAACAGGGTACATTAATTCAAGCACCAAAAGGGAAATTGACTAGGCTTAAAAATGGCCTGCAACAGCAGGTAGCCTAGTATTTACTTATGAATCTGTGGATCTGTAATAAAGATATAAAGAAGGGGAACCTAAAACCATGCTCTTTCTAAACATAAGACCATATGAAGAGCAATGTAACTTTAAATTTCAGGTAAAGGAAATGTCACACTCACACTCGCACTCTTTAGGCAGTGTTAGAATCACAGAAGTCTCATTTGGGACTTCTGTGATTCTAACACTGCCTAAACAGACAGCGCTAGAATCACAGAAGTCTAATTTGGCACTTGAACACCACACCTCCGGCATACCCTGCTGGTAATCACTGCCATTGGACCAACAAGAGCCTCTGGATATAGAGGTGTTGAGCTTTCCCTTAAGGGATGTATCCTTTCAACACCTGTCTGTCCAGAGGCTGTTGTTGGATCAAGTGGCAGTGACACCAGCATGGTGTGCTGGGGGATTTGGGTTTGTACCCCAAATGAGAGGTAATGTTATCCTTTCAATTCTTTGTAGTAAAGGAAGTGGTAAGACTCAGCCAGTGTGTCAGAGACTGTAGAAGTTTGTTGCTTGTGCAATAGCAGTAGTCCATTAGGCAGATAAGATTAGATTTCATGAATGGTTATTGTCTTAATTAAGGAGTAAATATCAAACCTGCTATAAGTGTGAGAAGTAAAGGTACATTTAACAGTTGATCTTATTTTATTGTATATATATATATATTTTTTTTTTTTTAATTTTAATTCTTAATGTTTTCTACAAAATGCTGTAAATTACATCATAACTGATTAAGTAATGAATGCTGTGCTGTTCAAGCTGGTTTATTTGATGCACTGATATTAATTCTGATAAAGAATTGTCTTGCTCTAGCATTTTGCCTGGAAGTGTTTGCATAGATACTTCTGTATACCCCAGCAGGCTCAAAATAATTTTTCCTCATGTAAATGGCAAATGTTGGAGGTGTAATGGGGAAAAAAGAAGTACCTGGAGCATATGTTCTCGGAGTGTAATGAGTTGACAAACTTTAAAAATTCTGTACAGAGTACTCTGTCTGGAATATTTGGTGAGCAAATGAGTGTAACTATGGAAATTGTTTTTTCAGCTGGGATACAAGATCTGAATTACTTAGACATAGTAAGGCCTTGTTGGGTTTAATTCAGGTGGCTGCCCAAAAAGCACTTACTAGAAAATGGAAATCAAAATCTTAACGAACCATACTCAAAGTAGTGACTATTGTAACAGAGATAAAAGAATGGGAAGTGGGATCTTTAGAAAAGGGTATGAATAAATTACGTAGAACAAAAATGGAAAATGTGGAAATAATACATGCAGAAAAAATGTTTTGGAGGAGTAATGAGGTTTAAGAGAAGGCAGAGACTGAACAACTTAGTGTTGCTTTACCTGTGTGATATATAACAATATATATTATGAATAATATTTGTAAATGCCATTTAATTACTTTTATATAAATGTAAGTTTGCTTATGTTACAGGTGATAATTCAATAAATGTGTTTAAAAAAACGGAACTGTGTTTGTCCTCCTTTCAGAGGTTATCTACTCACAAAGTCTATGCTAGTAAGTTGAGGTGCTTCACCTTTTGGGCTTTTTCCGAAGGCTTGGACTCCTTTGTGCCTTTGGAGGCTATCCTTCATTTTCTTGCCGACATACATCACTCATTATCTAGTTATTCCATTATTAAAGTAAAACGGGCAGATGTTTCTAACTTTTACATTGGCAGAGATAATACGTCTGTGGTGACATTAAAGGTTTCAAAGGCTTTTCTCAGGAGAACATTTTTATTGTGGCCTCCCATCCTGTTCATCTATGGGATTTGCCTTTTATGCAGCACATACTTGCTGGACCTCCATTTGAGCCATCAGCTATGGTTCCCCTGAAGTTGTTGTCTTGGAAGACTCTCTTCCTGGTGGGTCTATGTTTGGCCATCGAATGGGCTAACAATCAAAAGGCTGAACATTAAGCATCAAACGTTCACTCACCGAACTTTCCTTTCATTGACATGGTAAGTAACTACTTGTCCAACACTTCCCCGTCTCACACACGGAAGTGTTTCCAACCCACCAACGTGGGGGGCTTCACACCCCACACCCCCTTACTATATGTACCACCTCCAAGACCGCATTACGGTGGAGAAAAGGGGTTCTAAACACTTCCATGCGTGAGACTATAAGCTAGATATTCAGTCTAGGTCTAGAGCCTCCTTTGGTTCCAGTGTATTGCAGAATGTGCTGCCACAGGACCTCTGTAGGGTGTAATGTGGCTGGGGAACTTTCCCACAGGTTGAACTTGGATAGAAAAGACAAAATTGGGTACAAAAGTTATGTACTTACTATAGTGATAGATCTGTGTTGCCTCTTTCTGTCCAGTTCAACAATCATTCTTACCTACTCCTCCTGTATTGTTTTTCTCTTGATCCTTGGATGACTGAGTTGTAGAGGCTGTCTCTTTTCCTTTTGTTTAGGGTCCTTGCTGTCATGTTCTTAGAATTAGTAGTGGAAGTGGGTTTAGAGAGGGGCAGTCTCGATCTGAGGTGATTCTGTCAGAGCAAGATGTTATGAGTAGAGGAGGCAGAGCTCGGGAGAGCTGAAGTCTTTTGGAATAGCCAGTCCTGGATCTAATAACACAAAGGATGAACTAGACAGAAAGAGACAACATGGATCTATCATTATGGTAAGTACATAACTTTTGTTTTGTTTCCCCCTGTGCCTTCCAGTTATTGATCACTTTCTGAACCTAACACATTTGTTCACCCATGACATCCGAGTGGCAAGAGCATTCTAATTTGGTCAAGAGCCATTTAGTGGAGGTGTCATCCAGGCAGCCATAGCACCATTTTACATATTTGCTCTAACCTGCTGCAGCTGATGGGTGTGGTAAGCAAACAGGCCTCTAAATATACATGCCCCTGCTAATGCTTAGTTTAGGTAGCTAGCTGCTGTATGCACTTCTTGTTGTGCACAACTTTGCCTCCATTCCTGTACTATTGATAGTTTCCTGCTATTTCTCTTTTCATTGGCTGGATGTGATTGCAACAGGGAACCTTACTGATTCCTCCCTAGTAATGGGTGAGCAGGTGTCAGCTGCCCTGTTCCACCCTCCTTGTCCAGCTCCTCTTGCACCCTCATTACTAAATCATGCCAGTCCATTTGGGTCTCTGTCAGGGCTTTGTCTTACTGTGCTATAGAGCCAGGTTTTACCAAATATTACAGTCTTGACTGAAATTGTAAGAGTGTCACTTCCTGTGGTACCTCTGTACTTTATGACTTAGCCTTCTAAATTGAGTCCCTGAGCTGTTCTCTGTCTCCTTCCACCATGTTTTTCCCCTTTCTTTTCTGCTTTTTGGCATTTAACTAATTCATAAGACCCATCAAGGAGGGCCTAATGTTAGATTTAACAGATATATTCAGTATAGTCATACTGTATCGGCTGATCTGTTAGAAGTCGCTCCTTGATTCATCCCAGATATCTTCGCACTGTCTTCCTTTGCTTGGGCAGCCTCTTTGTCCATCCTCTACTGATAGGAATTCCTTGGATTTGTGCAAGTGTTTACTTGTGTATTAGCAATGTAGGTGTCATGTCTTCATTGTTATATCTTGATTTGGAGGAAATGTACTTGCTAATGGTTAGGTCCAAGTGGTGTGCTAAGGGCCTGGCACACTTGGGTAGCTGGTGCTGTGTGCTCCAGCACTTAACATGTGCACTCTGAATATGTTATCTTCTGAGAAGAATGCTGGACTGGCATTGCTGGAGGGAATATGAACCCAATTGTAGGACTGTCACAGAAGCTTCTGTCATAGACCACCTTCTGCATATAGAATAAATCTTAAATCTTTGATGGGATCTCAGCCAACAGGTCTTTTTGCTTGCTGTCCTTCCCCCCTCTATGTTTCGCAGATATCTACACTTTTATCTTATTCCTTCCTTAGCAGGCCTTAAGTGGGTCTTTAGGAAATTACCTTGGCAGGTTAGTATGTCCAGAAAAGCCTTCTATTAATACCACCTTTGGGAATGTTGCAGGAAAAGGGACCATCCCTTTTAATTGCAGTTGATTCTTAATGGTTGGCTGCCTCTTGTGGTACGAATGTTCAGAAGTAATGTGAGGTCCTGCTTGCTGATATGACCTTGAATATATCAAGTTATGGTTTTATGTAGCACTCATTACCTTTGAACAGTACTTTTTCACTGTGTTGGTCTGATGTTTGATTTCTTTACAAAAAGAAAGAAACAGATAGTTAGTTTTCTTTTAGACATCCCTTATACCTGTTTGTGACCAAGTCAAAAAGTTGTATTGAGGGTGATTATTTTTTTAGTTTAAAAGTTCTGGTTTTGTGAGCCAGATGCGGTATAGGTTATAGTAAATAAAAGCAAAAATTGCAAACTCTACAGAGTATAATTTGCAAAGATAGATATCCACAGATGCAGATTCTTTGGTTACATCAAGCCTGTTAAAACAGTGCTGACTCTGGCCACTGCCACAATTCACTCAGCTTGTGAATATACAATTCTGTGTACCACTCATGAATAGCGATGCACAGAAGCCAAAAAAACAGTCATACAGAACATTGAACAAGTTTTATAATTGTTAAACTTCAAACAGGATGAAGCCTGCAGTGTGACTACTATCCCTGGAGAATAACAAGACTTTTAGGAGAAAAAAATATATAATGGTTAGCTGGATCTCTTAGCGTGTTTCTTATTAAGTGTGATTTGTGATGAGTAATTCAAAAAAGAGAAAAATGACAACTTCTGTTATATATTCCATTTTAAGATGGATTGGAAATGAGTAATGCAAAGAAAAGAAAAATTGCAGCTTTTGTTATGCATGGTATGATTAAAGTAGCAATCTAGACTGAAAGAAACAACAGCGTTTAAATTCAGTGAAGAAATGAATTACAATGGATGTTAGCTATAGAAATTAAGTGCAAAGTAATGTATTCCTCTAACACTTTTCTTTCACATTTATATTTTCAGTTATCCTCATTATCCTGCTTTTACTGAAAGATGTGTTTTCATTATAGGCGTAAGGTGCAATATAGTCACTAGAAAGATTAAATGAGCAGTAGTCCAGATAAGAATTATAGCTGTTGTGGTAATGATGCAGGCAAAACCAGATGTTCATCATAATGATGATTGTTGCAGGAGTCTTAGACAATCGAATTGTATCCTGCCAAGGATGTAACAGCTGGCCAGCTTCCACAGCTTCAGGGCACCTTCCATGCACCCAATCTGTCAGGCAGCTTGAGCTGAGCTAAAAGACAAATTCAGGCATGAAGCCCTTCTTAGCTGTAATGCTTCTGAAGAGTATGATCCCCTGAGGCTTTCAAGACTCAACAGTGGGCTTGTGCTTTCCTTTGTAGATCAGATAAGTTCCCTTTGGAAAAAAAAAACTTCCATTTTCTTAATTTTGTTGATGTTTTCTTACTTTCCTCTTCAGGGAAGTTATTTTAAAGCTTGGAGTGTTTTGTTTTAACAGACTGTCTCACGACTGTAGCATACTTTTAAATAGAGCACTTGTTTTTTCCTGTCAGTTTAAAAGTAGTGCAAAGTAACTGAAAATATTTTTTCTGTGGAGAAATTGTATTTATTTGTCAAAAAAGTAACTTATTTATTTTATTATTTATTATTTTATTTATATTTGTTTACCGGGAAATTCTGACTGGACGCAGGTCCTTTTTCAGCAGATGCCCGGGGAGAAAAGCTCCACATCATGTACATGATAAATAGAGTTACAAAGTTGCAGCAATAGTAAACAACATTACATGTTGTTGGCTTTAATACAATAACAAGATATTGTTTATCAACAGTTGTTGTGTCTTTCGGCTTTTCCCGGTTAGGGGTCGCCACTGCGGAACTCCGGTCCGCTAATGATTGGCAGTAGATTTTTACGTGCCAAGTTGCCAGTCCTGACGCACAACCTTCAACAAAGGTACGCCCATTCACGCATGTCTCCACACAGAAGACGTTCTAGCTGAAAATCTAACAGGACAACGTTTTACTGGGAGGCGACAACGCTACCGCAGCACCACCACCGTATATACAGAAAATGTTGCAAGTTAAGATAGTTTCTTGTCATTTATAATATTAGTAACAAAGTTGTCAGACAAGATGTTGAAGTATGTAAAGACAACTAGCTATTTCTGGCTGTGGTTAGTAGTGGTGGTAGTATAGTTGGGTTATGAGTCTAGATGGAGGGGGGGAAGGTAAGGGTGGAGGTGTTAGTCTGGATTAGAACAAGGAAAAAGCCAGTGCAAATTTAAGTGGGATTTGAGTGCAGTCTTGAAAAGGCTGCTGGAAGGTAGACTAGTTATAGTGGGTGGAAGATTGTTCCAAAGTTTAGATATGGTACATGAAAATATGGCTTCTCCTGCTGAGTTTTTGGGTTTGATAACAGTAAGTTGCTTTTTGTTGCTTGATCTTAGGGGCCTAGTGGGGTGATAGGGTTGGAGAAGGGTTTGAAGGGAAGGGATGTTAAGGAGGTGGTTAATAATTTATGAGCGAGGGTGAGTTGATTAAAGTGAAGGAGTTGTGGGAGTTCTAGCCAGTTTAGTTATTTAAGGGAGATGCAATGATGGCTGCGGTAGGAGGTTCCAGTGGCAAATTTAGCAATTTTGTTGTAACAAGCATCCAGCTTGTGTAGGTCTGTCTGTTTAAGATTGGTAAGTATGGGGGATGCATAGAGTAGGGTGGAGATTAGCTGGGAATTGGCTATGGAGATTCTAGCCATCTTGGTTAGGAATTGGCAGCTTTGATATAATGCACCAAGTTTCTTGTGAACTTTTTTATTGTGAGAGATATGTGGGTGTCAAATCTAAGTTTGTTGTCTGTTTCCACATCAAGTAATTTTGTGTGTTCTGATGGAGAGATGATGGTATTGTCTTTGGCAAGAATGCTGAAGTGGGGGTGTTTTGGGTGGCTTTGAAAGGTTGGAACAGGAGAAGTTTTGTCTTACTTGGGTTGAGTAGGAGCTGAGCATTGGATAGCCAGCTTTCTACAGAAGAGAATGATTCCTGTGTGATTTGTTGTATTTCTGGTAGAGTGGGGACAGAGCAGATGAGCGTAGAGCCATCTGCGTACTGTATAAGAGATGCTTGTGTGGTGGCAGTATGTAGGTTGTTAGTGAAAAGTGAGAATCGCAGAGGGCAAAGGATAGACCCTTGGGGAACTCCGAGAATAACTGGGAGATGAGGTGATATGTTATCATCCCAGATTACTGATTGCTGGCTTCCGTGTAGATAGCTGTGGAACCAGTTGCAGGCTGGTTGTGAGAAGGAGAGGTTGGGGAGAGCAGAGAGTAGTAGTTCATCAGATACCATGTCAAAGGCCTTTGAGAGATCTAGAAATACGACAGTAGAGAAGAGGCCATTGTTTTTGTGATGAAGTATAGTGTTGGTGAAGGGGAGCAGAGTGGAGGTAGTGCTGTCATATGGCCTGAAACCATGTTGGGTTTTGGAGAGGAAATTATTAGCTAGGAGGTAGTTGGAGAACTGGGTGTTCATACATTTTTCAAGTATCTTGGGGAGAGGATAACAATGGGGTGGTAATTGGAGAGGTCAGTGGAGGGGGTGCCTTTGTGGAGGGGAATGATGTGGGATGTTTTCCATATCGAGGGAACATAGCCTTCTGTTATGGAATGGTTGATTAGAATTGAAATTGGGTAGGCTAGTGTATCAGATGCAATTTTCAAGTATTCAGAGGGAAGGTTGTCAGCTGCGAGTTTGGTGGGTTTAAGTTTTGACAATGGTCTTTTTATATTGGAGGTAGGTACTGAGGTGAAGAAGAAAAGAGGAGTGGGGGGGTTAGGGTTAGGAGTTGGGGGGCTGTTGTAGGGAAGTGTTTGTTTAGAGATGTTATAGTTTCAGTGAAGTGTTTGTTGAAGGATTCAGCAATACTGCTGGATGAGGGGGTAATGGACAGCTATGGGGTATCAACCTTCCCTAGGTGGAGGATATTGTTAGTAGTGTACCAGAATTGCTTAGGTTTGTGGTTGGTAGAGTTTAGGGTGGATTTATAGTAGAGGGATTTATCTAATTTTACATGCTTTTTGGCTTTATTGCGCAGGTCAAGGAATGATTGCCTATCTGAGTTATTTTTGTTAGTCACCAGTGCTCCCAGGCTTTATCTCTGGATTTCATTAGGGTTCTGGTGGTCTTTTGTAACCATGGGGCACGCCTGGATCTGACTTTGGCATTTCTTACAGGAGCATGGGTGTTTTAGGATGGAGAGGAAGGTACTGTTGAAGAAGTGGACAGCCTCATCTAGGTTGAGGTATTTTAGTGGTGACCAGTTAATTTTTTGCAGGGAGGAGATGAAGGAGTTGGGGTTGAAGTTGGACTTGTTCCGCACTTGCCTGTGGATAATGGACTTCAGACTGTTTGGTGCCGAATTAGGAAAGTGGGGGAGTGGTCACTAAGACTATCAGGTAAGCAGCCTGCTAGGTAAGAGTGAGGGGCTTTGTTGCCTAGGATCCAGTCAAGTAAGGTATGATTGTTAGGGTTTTTGTTGATTCAGGTAGGGGATTGGATGAGTTGAGTGAACCCATGGAGATTAAGGTGAAAGTCACTGAGAATGATGGTTTCCTGGGGGAGAGATAGAGAAGCCCAGCTCAGGAGATTTTCTAGGGGTATGATATTTTGCCCTGGTGGGAAATTGCATCCTATGATATTGATTGATTTGTTTGGGTTTAGATTGAGATTAGCATAAAGGATTTCTTCATTGTTGTGGTGAGGGGCAGATGAGTTCAGGAGTTGAATACTGAGTTGATGTTTAAATATCAATGCTACACACTACCTCCTTTTTTGGACAATCTGTCTATGTGAAGGATGTTGTATTCAGGTGGAAGTATTTCCTCACATTTGATGTTATAAGTAGGTCTGTTGTTTTCTTGTTTCTTGTTAGCTAAGAGTTGAGTTGTGGGGGGGTTGTTTGGACTAGAGTTTGTGGTTGGGTTGGATTTGGGAGGACCAGGGTTTGGATGGATGTCTCCAGTGAGGGCTAGTTTATAGAGGGTGTTTAGGATATGTTTTATATACATAGTAAATTGCTTATGGTATCTTAGGGATATTTTATTTTTGAGTGTGTTAGGTTTTTGGTAATGGAGTGTGTGTATTGGGAGGATGGTTTTGGTGGGAGGGGTTGTGTAGTTATAGTGTAAATGTTTGAAGGAGTGTATTGAGAGAGTACAGTTGAAGTTGTTGGGGCATGTGACTGTGGAGCCTTGGTAGGATGTAATGTGAGCTAGAATTACGCAGGTTAGGATTGTTATTATATTAGGTAATAGCAGGATTGTGTTGGATGTAGGGGGAGGGGGTGAGTAGTGGTGTAGCCTAATTGCTGGCAATTAGGGGTGGGGTTAAGGCTAAGAATAAATGTAGAGGTACTGGGGGTGGGTTGGAATAGTAGCAGGGAGGAGAGCAAAGTGAGTGTAGCGAATAGAGTGGTCTAGATCCCCCCTCCCAGGCTAAAGATTGCAGGGTAAGTGTCTAAATAGCCAAACTGTTAGGAGTTATTAGAATCTAGTATGGAAAAACAATCTATAGACCTAATTTCAGCTATGTCCTTTCTGGCTAGATACCTTGTTTGAAGCAGACAAAAAGTGGCAGTTTATGTACCTTTTTGCCTCTATTTTACAAGTGGGAAATTCCAGTGTATCTTCCGGGTTACCTTTTTTCTCCTAGAGCTTTATCTTGGTTTACTGATAACTAAAAAGAAAAAGTTAACTGGGGAATGTATTTACAGCAGATGGGGGTGGAGGGGCAGCAGGCGTCCCTAGCTGTGTGTAGATCCAGTTATTTCTGCTTTAGACCAGGTACTTTCTACAGTAGCAGGCTAAGAGGGAAACGTAGCTAGACACCTACAGTAACTTATTTTCTTTTTAAAGCCCTTGAGTCCTTGTGGATTGGTAGTGTTTGTGGACAGTCACTGCTTGACTTGCCTAGGAAAGAGAGACCATTTTCAGCTTGACCATGGAATAGACTACTGATCCCACAGTCTGTCCTTCATTCAGCCACATAAAGAAAAAAATAAGCAAACAACCTTTGCCAACATAGCAGGCTTGCAGTTTGCCTCAGCCTCAAGTGGGTGACTTTGCTTTAGCTGTTTGTTGTGCATAAGACCACTCATCTTTTACCCAGGATCCCACAGGTGTAGTACCTACAGCCACTATGGGCCAGGTCTTAGCCATGCTATCTGTGGCTGTTGGGGTCCCCTCAGTGAGCAAGGGAGATCCACTCTTGTCAGTCCTGGGAGAGGGAGCAGGGAAGGCTTCTATGTTGTGCCCACCCCTGGGGAAGCAGCTACTGTCATTAGTAACACAGTTGGTCCAAATTTTCTTGTCAAAAAGAAACAGAAAACCAAGCATGTATCTACTCCTCCTCAAAATTTTTTGGATATGAGTAGTTTACTGTGTTTGGCTCAGGGTATAATTCTGGCTGCTGATCATTCTTGTAAAGTAGTTTTTGGTAAAAGAAAGAAGGATTCCTCTTTTCTTGAACAGATTCAAGATTCTGAATCTAAACAGGAATATGCGGGTCAGGGTACAGTTTTTTGCCTTAAATTTCTGATTCAGTCTCAGAGGAGAGATTCTCTCTGTGGGGCTTTTTCTTTATTTGAGACTATTGCTAGAATGTGCCAGTGTTTTCAGTGGGAAAACACTGAGGTTTCTCAGTCTCTCAAAAAATTCCATATCCTGCACCCATTTCTCCCTGTTCTGTCAGCTTTAGAGGATGTGTGTGTGTTAATGCCTGCAATTTTCCTGATAGTCAGCCAGCTGTCTCTGAAGAGGCAGATAGGATGTACAAAGTTCCTCAGTCTTTTACATTTGTATACACTCTTCCGAAAGCTGACCTAGCAACTATAGCTTTAGTTAATCCTGTTGCTGCTAAGCACTTAGTTAATTCCAGTCCTACTCTTTCTGATAAGGATGGGAAAATTAGATGCCCATGCACTGGCCTAGCAATCAAGGAGCCTCAATCCTCACCACTAACACCAGTGAGGGGTGTCCATGTAGGGAAAGGATAATAAATACACACACAATAAAGTACACTTTTCCTTAAGAGCACACAGAGATCACAGTCAGTCTGGGTCTGGTTTCTCCCTTTCTCTGCAGATCCCCAATAAGACTCCCCAGTGGCACAGCTATAGAGTCCAGATCTCAGCCTAGTGGGCAAGCTAAAACCTCCAGCACCCTCTCTGTCCAACCAGTGCTTCGTGTCCCTGCCCAAGTAGCTGATACACACACAAACACACACACACACACACACACACACACACACACACTTTGAGGTAAGAGTTATATACAACCACACAGACCACTCCTGTGGAAGGCTGGCACAGGTTCTCCAGCTGTGCCCCTTTTAGCCAGACTATACGGTAGAAATCACTGCCACCACCCAGCTAATATTTATCAGCTACTCACAGGCCCTTATAAAAAGGTGTCCAGTTATACTGTGCAATATTATTATCCAAATGGTAAAAGGTTTAAAAATATTTAATAATAAATAATAAAAGCACAAGATGCTACTTCTTACTACACAGTGCTAGTCAAGAGTTCAGAAATCACAGAGAAGTGCTTAAAATAATACAGAAGAAAAGTTCTGACATCACAGAAAAACAAACTAGTCTAATCTTCCTATTTCCTAGCTATATCTAAGAGAAAACACAGTTATAAAATCCTACTTGCATATAGACACAGGCAGAGTGGTGAGTTGGATGTACTCAAGATAAATGCTCTAATGCTGTCATTATTTCTGTCCTTAAATTAATAACACAGTACCACTGATTCATTTCAGATTACATCATTTATTTCTGGTTACCAGGATAACAGATTATCAGAGGTTAATAGCCCTTTTGATCTTGCAGCTGGTCAGGAACCACAGCAATAAAAGAAATTATACATGCAAATTCTAGCCATTACCTCTGGCCTCAAAACAGTAGGCAGAATTATTTTATCTAGACATCTCGGCTCCGAGTTTTGACATCAAAGAATTGACTTATCAGCTTTGTTACAGCAGAGTGCACTGTTGTTATAGTTTTGCAGTTCCACATTTATCACCATTTTTCCCATATAAGAGAACAAGCCTGTGGCTTATATTAATATTTACAAATGACAGAATTATCTACAAAATTTTATCTGACTAGGCTGGCAGCCTTCACCTTACAATGGGTATGGGAAAAAGTGTACACTTCTGCAACTTTGATTTTAAAGATTTTCAATTGTCAGGCTCATATGTTAAAGTTTATTTTGACAAATTGGGAGTGTATTAGGAATGTTTTATCTGCAGTTTCTTCTTGTGAGGAAAAATCAACTTTTAAATAAATTAGTTTCTTCTGTTGCGTAGGTCACTACTCATAGTTTGCAGTGTGTGTATGACTCTGTTAATGCTTCTTCCAGGGCTATGGATAAAAATGAGATTTAAAATTCTCCCTTAGAGATTTAGTGTTTGGCCCTGCTGGTGCAGAAGTGATCAAAAAGCGTCATGAAAGGGGCAAGCTGATCCAGGGAATCCCTGTAGTTTTTCATCCATCCTTTTCCACATTGTCCAAGGGATTTTAATGTTCTCATCCAAATTTAGCAAAACAAAAAACCAGAAGATATTGACTTTACAAAATTCATGTAAACAGATGTTTAAGAAGAAATGGCAAAGAGGCTCCAAAAGAAAGTCTTGAACCTCTGACAAGCAGTACAGTCGAACAAGTCTAAATATTCAAGAGACCTTTTGACTGCCTCCCACCTTGGCCCCTTTTTTCTTCCAGAAAGTCTACACACATTCATAGATTCATAAAGTGTTTCTAGGCTAATGGCCCAGGGGGGCTTTCTAAGCCTAGTCATGTTTTCCCAAAACAATAATGATGTCCTGTATCCAAATAGTACATTGAGGCCCAGGCATTTATAACCTTCCTTTGTCCATAAGGGATGCGGTGGCAGGCCTAGTGCAAATTTCCTATTCCCTATCCACTGATCTAGGTTGCGCTTAAACTGGGTAATAGACAAACTTAGCTTCATATGGATGGAAAGCCTATTTCACTGGAGGGGTAGTCTCTGAGACACATATCTGGCTCTTCAGCATGTTTTGTTTAAGTTACAGACAAATTTCAGGTGCCTAGACCTTGTATTTCTGGTACTGTTTGACCTGAATAGGTTGAATATGCAGGAGATTTGTGAGTGTGGGGGTTGCTGATGCCTTGTAAGCCAGGCACAGAATGCCCCTCAGCAATCTATAAGAGACTGAGTAGAGGGAAAGTGATTTAAGGTGCTCTGCATAAGTTTCACAATGTTAAAGGATTTCATCACCACTTAGGTGGTCGAAGGTAAGGCTCCTATTTACATGCATACCCAGATCCCTGAGCACTGGGTTGACTCTTAAGGGCATAATATCAACATAGTAATTACTTGGGATATTTGACTTCCCAAAGGCTTCAGTTTTATGCATTTCTTAGCACTAAGTTTAAAGCCATGGCTTTAGCATCATTTGTTAGTCAGAGATAGGCCTTCTTGAAGAATGCTAGCATCTGTAGGGGAGTCGGTGATAACCCCCAGCTTGCAATCTTCTGAAAACTTAATCAACTCTGAACCTTTGGCGTTTGCTTCCATTTCAGAGAAATAAATGCCAAAAAGGAGTGGGCCCAGTGCTGAGCCCTGGGGGACTCCACTAGTGACTTGCCTCTTGGTGGAGGTGGCCTCACCTATTTTGACCTCCTGGGTCCTATCAGTGAGCCAGTTGATTATGCATTGGTTGAGAAAAGAGTTTATACCTAAATTAATTGAGCTGGTCTATAATGCCTGAATGGGATATTGTATCAAAAGCGTTGTGGCTGGGTCAAGGTAAGCTATGTGCACAGTCTTGCCTCATACCTCTCAACTGTACAAATTTTTTGCAGAATGTCCACATTTTGGCTTTATATTTTTGGTCCGTTTTTCATAAAATTGTGGTTTTCTGGTAAAATAGCTGTAAATCATTAAAGACTGAAGTTTGAAAATAATGACAGACATTTGAGTTTCAGACTTCGTGTCTTTCACAAAATTCATGCTAATGCAAAACCTGTTATTCTATAAACTTTCAAAGTTTGTAAGAGTAATATTTAAAAATTGTCACTATTTTTGGGCCTTTGTCCCACTTTTATGTATGGCTTTGTCCGGATTTCTTGCTGTAAGAGGTTAAGAGTATGTCTTGACTTCTTCCAGTGCTTTAGTGACCCTCTCAAAAAAGTCCACCATTTTTGATAAGCATGACCTTCCTTTAACAAAGCCAAACCATCCAGCATGTTGAAGTTACCTGTGTTGTCATTTATCATGTCCATGATGATTCTTTCCATGGCCTTAGATATGACACTGGTCAGACTTATGGGCGTGGAGTTACCCAGATGAATACAGGGGAATGACTGTAGCCATCTTCGTTCCTTGGGCACAAAACATGACTGTAGGCTCCAGTTGAAAAGTGATTCAAGTGGACCAGAAAGGTTATGTTTCATACTATTTAGTAAGCATCCCAGGATGTTATCAGGGCACATTGATGCAGTGTTTTTTGGCCTTGGAAAGTACATTGTTGGCCTGTTCCCTAAAAATGACTGGGAGAGAATGTGGTATGCAGAATTTCTTTTGGACTCTCGGGGGAAGGAGGAAGTGGATGGAGAATTTTGAAATGAGCCTTTCAGCCAAAATATTGGCAGTGGCCTCCAGTTCAGTATGGGTGATGCCATTCCCAATAAGTTCTGCACATTGTTTGCGTATTTCCCCAGAACTTACTAACATAGTTGTAGAAAGCTTTGTGGCTGTCCTTTGCCTGAGAAGCTATTTTTTTTATTTAGCTTTTTAAAGTATTAATCCTCTCAGCTGCCTGTTTAGATTGGTCAAGTGGCTTATTCATCCTACGCTTGGCCAAAGTTTTTTTTTGCAACAGATTGTTTCAGACAAGTGGGCTCTGAAAATCATTCATCAGCGTTACAAATGGCAATGGAAGGAAATTCCTTCTTTCCAGGGGGTCATTTCTCATCCTCCAGTTCAGAATCTTGTTTCTACCAGTTCTTCATCACATGCTGTCCCAGTAAGTGATAGAACCAGTTCCTCCTTCCCGGGAGGGGAAGGGTTTTTATTCAAGGATGTTACTAATGCTAAAGAAAGAAAAAGCTTGGAGAGCAGTTCTGTATCTTTCTTCCCTAAATCTGTTTGTGATAGTGCTCACAGTCTAAGTGTTGCCACTACACAACGTGTTACCTCTTCTCTCTCTCAAATTTCCTGGTAACACTAAACTGAAAATATGCTTATCATCACATCCCTGTTTATCCAGACTGCAGGCATTTTTTAAGGTTTTGTGTGTCTGGATCACTCTATCAGTGCTCTGCCTTACCCTTTGGACTGTCCACTATACCAAGAGTGCCCACAAAGTGTCTGGCTCCAGTTATAGCTCTGCAGGCTGCAGGGAATCCACATTTTTCCATATTTAGATGACTTGCTTATCTTTGCAATGTCATTTTCAAAGTGTTAGGATTTTCTGTCTTGGTGAGAGATCTGGTACACAAGCTGGGATTCCAAGAGAACATTCAAAGGTCTTTCTTAACTCCCTCTAACAGGTTTGTGTTCCGGGGATGTCAACTAGACACCTTAGTTCAAAGAACTTTTCTTCCACAGGAAAAATATATCTTTATTTAGATCTATTAATATGCTTTTCCACTCAGACTTTGGTCATCACGAGGGAATGCCTTAGGGTTTTGGGGTCTCTTGATATCTATGAATCCCATGATACCCTGGCAAGATTCAACATGAGAAAAATACAGTGTTATCTGAAATCTCTTTGATCCCAGCATCAACACCCTTTATATTTTCAAATCCTAATGCTGTGGTTTGTCAAATGTGGTGGCAACAAAAGATATCCTTAAATCCAGATCTCCCCTTCTCCCTCCCTGCTCCAAAGCAGTCAGTCCCCACTGATGCTTCAGACTTTGCTTGGGGAGCTTTTTCAGGAGGGATAAATGTGCAGGGGGTGTGAGACACCAAGGAAAGATGCAAGCACGTTAATATCAATGAAATGCTTGCCCTGATCAAGGCACTCAACTTTGTCAAGCTATCTTTGGTCCCTGGGACGTCTTCATGTGGCTGGAAACAATACCATAGTCATGTGGTACAGCAACAAGCAAGGGGGAACCAGGTCATACCCCCTTTGCAAACTAGCCATGTACGTTTGGGATATAGTTTCACAGCACATTCTCGCTCTACAGGGATCCTACATTCCGTCGGAGCAAAATTGTGTGGCAGACAAGCAGAGCAGGACCAGGGCAGACCCTCATGAATAGAAACTACATCAGTGTATCTTGCAAGATTTTGATCCATCTGTGGGAGTTCCTCAAGCAGCCTTGTTTGCCTTCTTTCTGAGCTTTAACTATCAAGATTCTTTTTCAGGACTCCATGCAAGAAGGCCTGGAAGACAGGTGCCTTTTTTTTTTGGGCAGAATTGTTCTTGTATGCTTTTCTAGACTTTATGCAAATATCCACGATACTTAAGACTCAGATGGATACTCCCAAGACCATTGTGATGACTCCCTTATGGCTCAGGCATCCATGGTTGTCCCTTCTTTGGAAATGGCCAGGGGCAATTACTACAAACGTCCTCAGATATAGATCTACTCACACAAGAACAGCGTGTTTGATACACCTCAACATAAATCATCTCCAATTGACTGTCTGGATCATGAGGTCTTAAATCCTTTTAGGCACCTGTTTACTGAGGATGTACAACAGGTACTAATGCAGGCAAGAAAGCCTGCTAATAGAAAATCATATTTTAACTAATGGAAAAGGTTTTCTAGTTGGTGCCAGAAACATACCATCACCTATTCAGGGCTAGTCATTCTCTGAATCTGATGTCATTTTCATTCATTCCTCAACTGATGGGTTCATATCTGAGAGTTGGATCTGACTTGTCCGATTTTTTCAGAGCATAGGATCTTAGATCTCATGTTTTTCCATTTACCCATAATGCCCCACCAACCTAACCACTCAGATCTCATTTGCCATCATTGTGAACAGATGTGGATTACGAACTCGCGGGCATTTAGCGTACTTTTCTTTTTTTCTTCTGGGGTAAGTCAGTGTTGGACTTTGATATAATTCTGTATTCCATAACTGTGTTCTTCCTATAATACTTCCCATGTTGTCCTGATAACTATTTCCCCCTTTCAAGTCTTAATTTCTAACTGTTTTTTTTTGTACTCTTTTGAGTATTTTTCTTACAATAATTGGTAGTTTTTCCTACTTTCTCTCAAGAAAGTAATTCAAAATACAGCCCTTCTGGCCTGACTGATTCTTCAAGGTTTGGGTTGCATAGCAGCAGCAGTCATCCTTGTCCCACTGGCCAAGTTCCATACGAGAATCCTTCGATGGACTTTGTCAACTTAGTGGTCTATTTTCCAACACCCATTATCTATGCCAGTCAAGATCATCTGAGCATGCAAGTGTTACCTTCCGTGGTGGATTCATTCAGATCAGCTACACAAGGGCCGTCCTTTTAGTTTTCCCCTTCCCAAGGCTGTGGTCACCACAGATGCCTCCCAGCTTGGGAGGGCACTACTTGGAAAGGACAGTCCAAGGTACGTGGTCTCCCGAAGAGGCCAGGATGCATATCAACATCCTGGAGATGAGAGCTGTCCTCCTAGCATTGCAGGCTTTTCAAGACACACTCCCATATGGGACAGTTGTGATACAGACAGACAATATATCAGTAGTCTGGTACATCAATAAACAAGGGGGAACCAGATTTTACCCTCTTTGTCAAGAAGCTTTGAGATTTTGGCAATGAGTGATCTCTTCCAGTTGTTTTCTGATAGCAACACCCATACTGAGGAAATACAGTGTGATTTCAGATAAACTAAGCAAGTCCATCTTGATGCCTCATGAGTAGTCTCTCAATGTCAAAGTGGTGGAGAGCATTTTCCATCAATGGAGACAGCCTTGCTGCGATCTTTTCCCTTCTCCCCTAAACAACAAATGCAGCAGGCCCTCTGCCCTGATCTTCTCATTGGGGGAGTCATCAAGAGATGCTCTAGTTCACACTTGGCCCTCCAGTCTTCTCTATGCCTTCCCCTGTTACCCCTTATTCCCAAATTTCAACAGAAAGCATTCCGGTTGAAGAGCACAGTTATTCTTATTGCTCCTTACTGGCCTCACCAGATCTGGTTTCCTTTCCTCTGGCCTCATCTTCTGTATCCACACTGGATTCTGGATCCAACTCCAGACCTCCTGGCTCACCCAACAGGCATGATTCACCCAGACATACCATGCCTCAAGTTGACCCCATGGTTTCCACCAGTTCCAGTGATTGCTATACAGCCCAGACTCTCCTCCCCCATCTCTCATATTTTATCTTCCCATAAGGCTTCTACTAAAAAGATTTAATGGAAAAGATTTGTTCATTGGGCCCTAAACTAAAACATAGACTCATTTTTCAACACCGACTCCGGCTAACCTTGACTTTTTATGTACAATTACAGTATTAACGTTCAATTGGCATCTGCTTCCAACTTTTATGTGGGTGTATATAATTCTACCTTAGCCTTCTCTAAACTTTACAAAGCCTTTCTTAAGGGAAATGTTCTACTTAGACCCCCATTAAAACACCCTGCTACTCCTTGGAATTTAACTATTATGCTTCAGGCCTTGACTCAACCACCCTTTGAACATTCGACCAAAGCTGACCTCAAATTTTTGTCCTGGAAGACCATATTCCTAGTGGCTATTACCTCGACTAGAAGAGTGTCTGAATCCTAGGCTGTGTTTTCAAAACCTCCTTATCTAATTTTTCACAAGGCCAGGGTGTCTTTACGAAGTAATCGAATTTTCTACCTCAGATAGTTTCTGAGTCAAATATTACTCAGGTCATTAATCTCCCAGTTTTCTTTCCAAACTTCTCAAACAAAGGAGAGTATATGCTACATGTATTGCATGTGCATAGACAATTTTGTTTCTACCTTCATAAAACCAAAGACTTAAGAAAATCTGAACAATTTGTTTCCTTTTCTTTTACCAGATTAGGCAACCCAGTATCTAAAGTTACATTGGCCAAATGGTTAACTTATTGTATTACCTTTGCATATGGAAAACTTGGTTTAACTTTACCAAAACCTCCTAGAGCCCATTCCACTAGCTCTATGGTGGTTTCTTCCACTTTTTGGTCTAGAGTATGCTTGGATGATATTTGTGCAGCTGCAACATGGGCTAATCCCTATACTTTTATTGCTCATTACAAACTGAATCTGGTCAGTAGGGGCAGAGCAGCCTCTAGCTCAACAGTACTACAGAATATCCTTCCTTAAGGTCCTCCAGAGGTTGTGGTAACTAGGGACTTTGTCCCATCAGTTTAAGAAGGAATGAAAATGACAACATCGGATTAAAAAGTTATGTACTCACAAACCCGATCTGAGGGATGTTAGGTTGGTGGGGCATTACGGGTAAAGGGAGGATCTTGAGAGTTCTAGGATCCTACACTCTGGAAAAAGCAGTTGAGTTGGATCAGAGTCTCAGATCTCAACCCATCAGTTGAGTAAGAATGAAATTGGACAACACAGAAGGAATGCTATGGTGAGCACATAATGTTTTATTTTAAAATCTTTGTGTGAGATACTGTCCTACAGACTTTCTTATTCCTCTGTCAAGGTTCATTTACAGGCCATTTCAGCATGTCTGCCCATGGATCTTTCTCTTACAGTGCAGCACCCTGTTCTTGAAAAGGGTTTTGTATAAGAGGCCTCCAAGAAAACCGGTGGCCCCTCCTTGGGATCTTAATTTTGTGTTAGAGAATCTAACACTTGCTCCATTTGAACCACCTAGTCTGGCTGACTTGAGCTTCTTAAAATGGGAAACAGTTTTACTGATTGCTGTGACATCTGCAAGAGGGTATCTGAGTTGCAAGCTCTTATACTGAGTCAACTCTGTCTCGTTTTCCATAGGGACAGAGTTTCTTTGAGAACTAATCCTTTTATGCCTAAAGTGGTATCCAGGTTTATTTTAAGCCAAGCTATTTATCTCCCCTTTTTCTTGTCTGTATCTAAAAATGAGGGAGAAAGGATACTCCATACTGTGGATGTCCACAGACAACTCGGTTACTATTGTGACAGAACTAAATCTTTAAGATGCTTGGCTCAATTGTCCATCTCTTGTGAATGTTTGAAGAGGAGACAACCTGTGTCAAAACAGACTATATCTGATGTCAATTTTCTTTTTTTCCTCAACTATTGGGTTTGGATCTGACATGGCCTTTACTATAGCTCATGTTAATCTAAAAGCTCTTGAGCTCCTCCGTACCCACAGTGCACCAACCCCTAACAGGTCTGATTTGCTGCTTCACACTAAATAGATGCAGTCATCGATAGCTCTCAAGTTTTTCAGTTAAATGATTTTTTTCTTAACACCCTATCTCTATTTACTCTTTTTATATACATAGTATATTCTAGTTTACCATCACTGGTATATTTTCTCCATTCTGCATCTTTTTCACTGATTTTTACAAATCTATGTATTTCTCAGTACCATAGTTTGAACTTTTCTTTTTCTTCTCTTACCATTCTGTTCTAGTAAACAAAAAAAAATTACTTCTTTTTTTGCTAGTTTGCCTTTACTAAAATGTTGGAGAAAGGTCCTTTGGGATTTAAAAAATGTGGACATAAGTTGTCTATTTCACATGATCTGGGTGTGTACTGCTTGGGCCCAGAACACTTAATTGTAGATTGCTCCATTTTTAACAATTTTAACTTTTTTAACTTTTGTGTGTTTGCCAACTGAAAGAGCAAACTTATTCTAAAGGGGTTACTGCCTACTACATTTTCTGAAGCAATTTCTGGGGCTCAACCCCCCAAATCAAAACCTAAGGAGTCTTCAAAAAGATCCCCTGGGCCAACCGGTTACTCTACTCCATCTTCAGTGGAACCTCCACATAAGAAAGAGAAGATGGATAAGCCAACTATTCAGAAAACTTTATCATATCGAACTACTTCAAATCTGACATCTCTTCCTTAGACCCAATATTCACCTACTATTGACTTGGTACCATCCAGGTTACCCTTTCCTTTCTTGGCGAAACAGCACCTAAAATCTCCTTCATTAGCCTTCTTTTATTCTTTGAGGAGTTTAACTGAAGCAAACATGGATAGAATAATGAGGAGATACCTCTCTGTGCAAATTCAGATGGGTGTTATTCCAGCTCCTACCCTTTGGGTCAGGAAGCCTTGGTTCACACTACCCCTCCACTGTTGACTCCTTCTTTGATCCGACCCATCATTTCAGACTCCCTGAATCTGTGTCTGCTGAAGCAGTCTGTGTCAGATCCAAGGATACTGTTATCCTCTGCTGTGAGGTCTTCTCTAAGCACTCCAGCTCTGACGAGCTTGGATCTGGATGACTGTAGGAGCTGTAGCGTCTCTGTTGGATCTGAGGTGTTAGTGTTGACTCCGAAGTTGTTGGAGCCATCTCTGCTTTCAGAACCTTGGCATTGGACAGCTCAGGTCCAACCTCTGCCTCGAGTGGAATGCCTTCTGGGCAGAGTGAGTTGACGAGGTAGAAGCGTATCTTCTTGGCTCTGTTGACTTCTCCCTGGGGCATTCTTCTTTTGAGGTGGTGGAGAGAGTTTTCTCTGCTTTAACAGAAAAGACTGTTTCTCCCCTTGAATCTTCCTTCAGGATCTCATGTCTTTGCACCTTGAGCCACAGCATCCAACTCCACAGGGACAGCCAGTCCAAACACTTTAGGCTCCGCAGCATGGTATCACCATCTTTTCTGATACTTCTCTGGAGCATCCAAAGAAACAAGACAGCATGTAGGCAGGATAAAAAATGCAAAACAGTAGTAAAAAAAATCCCAAACCTGGAAACGTTGAGGTGAAATGCAGCAAATCTATTACAGAGGATACTAATTTCGACAAAGGGGAAGGCTCCCCGAGATCACCAACTGATGATATTTCATGATATTTCATTTGGAGACATCCTGGAGATCCTTAAACAAAGAGGTGGGTAGTCCTCTCACAGTTCTTCTCCATGGGAATCGGTATTCCTGGAGGCATTTGAATCTTGCACATCTACCTCCTGGGTAACATCATGCTGATGAGCTTATTGATTTGATCTCAAGGTGGGCATGGAAGGAACCTGACTCAGTTGAACCTATTGCTAAGAGACCGGATTGGATTCTGGTACCACCTGCAGGCAGGGAGTTTTGGAGTAAGGGAGTACCTTTGACAGCAGCCACTAAGAAGGAACTTGCAGAACAGACTTCTAGTGCCCATCCCCCTAATGGGGAGTCTAGGTCTTTAGACAGGTTTGGGAAGCGTGTCTATGCTTCAGCAAACTTTGTTGTAAGTTCACTGAACTACCTGGCTCATTTCAGTAGACTACAAAAAGAGTTGATAAAAGAACTGTCAAATTCTCTTTCATGGACCACTGCCGCTGAGACTCAGGCGTCTGTGGCCTCACATTTGGCGACCCTAAAGTCCATTTCAAACTCATCTGTGAGGCTGATCTCTCATGCAGCTGAAGATACCTCAAAGGTGGCGGGTTCAAGCATTTCTATTAGGATTCATACCTGGATGTGCTTGTTTGACTTTACAGAGCCCTTCAAGTTCTCTTTCATCAGTGCGCCCTTTGACAGAACCTCCTTATTTGGCCCCAAAGTGAAGGACACACTCTCCAGGTGTGAGAAAGATGGAAAAACGCTCTCTGCTATAGGAGTATGTTTTTCAGTCCCCCCCCCCCCCCCCCCGAAGACATTCTCTAGGAACCAACATGGATGTTGAAAAATGTGGTTCAAAAAAATTCCAGGATCCTTTCGAAGATCCACATGGAGAAATTCCCCTAGAAGCATAAGGGGGAATGCAAATGGAAGATGCTCCCCACACAGCAGAGGTGGCCGCAACACCAAGGGTCTAGAGATTTTTCTCTGACAGACCCCATCAGGACTCCTGAAAGGAGGTCCGATTGCAAGGGGTCATTTATCCCTGCACCAGAGAGTCTGACTAGACATCACAAAAGGTACATGGGTGCAGAGGATTATTTCTAAAGGTTGTATAGTTCCCCTTTCCCTTCCATCCCCATCTTCATACAAATTTTTCAATGTTCCACCCAGTCAGAGGAAAGCAGCAGCAATAGAAATGCAAAAGCTGCTAGAAAAAAAGAGTCATCCAAGAGATCCCACCAGACCAGGTAGAATCCAAAATTTACTCGATTCTTTTTAGTGCCAAAGAAAACAGGGGACTGGAGACCAATTTTGGATTTCAGCAACTTGAACAAGTCAGTTCGACACACAAAGTTTCAGATGGTCATGGTTCAGTCCATTCTGCCCTTTTTAGGGCAAGGATGACTGGATGTGCTCAGCAATGCACCCTGAAGGTCTACTATCACATAAAAATGAACAGATGATCCAGAAGGTATTTATGCTTCTGGCTGTGAGCCAGCCATTACTAGTTCAGAGCCCTGCTCTTTGGTCTCACCACAGCCCCCAGGGTGGTTAACAAATGCATGGCAGTGGTAGCAGCTCACATGAGACTGCAGAGATTCCAAGTGTTTCCATATCTGGACATCTGGCTCATCACCACCCTGTCCAGGCATCTATCAATAAACACAAGAGGTCAGGTACTCCAAACTTGCTTCCTTCTGGGAATTACCCTAAATTACAACAAATCTCAGTTAGAATTTCCTCAAATACTAGAGTTTATAGGAAAAATTTTCAACACAGTATCTGTAACAGCTTCTTTTCCTCCTGCAACAGTACAGACTATCAGATTCCAGGTCAAAAAGGTAATTCACAGTACAACAATTTCAGCAGAATTGATTTTACAAGCCCTTGGTTCATTGTCAGTGGCCATAATTTTATTTCTGCTAATGAGATTCCACATGAGGATTCTTCAGTGGATGCTAGCAATTCAATGGTCAATTCTTTATCAACACATGTCAGTCCAAATAAAAATCACTCAAGCATACAAGAGATATATTTGGTGGTGGATTTTTCAAGGTTGTCCTTTCATTCTCCCTCAGCCCAAGGTCATAGTGACCACGGACACATCCCAGATTGGGTGGGGGGCACTTCCTGGGGAAAACAGTCCAAGTTACTTGGTCCTCTGAAGAGGCCAACATGTGTATCAATGTCCTAGAAATAAGAGCAGTGCTCTTAGCATTGCAAGGATTACAAGACTCTCTCTCCCTTTAGGAACAATTGTGATTCAGATGGACAGTATGTTGGTAGTTTGGTACATGAACAAACAAGGAGGAACCAGATCTTACCCCTTGGGCCAAGAAGCCCTCGGAGTGTGGCAATGGGCGTTCTCTTCCAACTATTTTCTGATAGCAATGCACATCCCAGGGAAGTCCAGCTTGACAGCAGACAAGCTGAGCAGGTCCATTTTACTGCCTTATGAGTGGTCCCTTAACAACAAAGTGGCAGAAATGATTTTCTGTGAATAGGGCCGGCCTTGCTACGATCATTTTGCTTCGCCTGTAAACGACAAGTACAGCAGCTTCTTTGCCCAGGTCCCCCCACCGGGGGAATCACTGAGGGATGCTCTGCTCCATAATTTGCCTCACAATCTCCTTTATGTTTAACCCCTGACTTACTTGATCCCCAAATTTCTGCAGAAATCTGCCAGGTTGAAGCAGAGTCATCCTCATTGCACCTTACTGACCTCGATAGGATTGGTTCCCCTTACTTTGGCCTCATCTGGCCTACCATCCTTGGATTCTGGATCCGATTCCAGACCTCCTGTATCACCCGACAGGCATGATTTATCTAGATATCTCAAACCTAAAGTTGACAGAATGGTTTCTCCTCTTCCTTTAATAGCCAGACAACCTGTGCTCTCTTCCCCTGTCCATCATATACATCTATCTTCCCATAAAACTTCTACGAGGAAACTTTACGGAAGTATATGGAAGAGGTTTGAATTTGGGCACAACAGAAACATATTGGCCCCTGTACAGTGTCCTTGAATTTTTGTCAACAGTTTTTAACAAAAGAGCTAGCGCCTCAGCCATTAGAGTTCATTTGGCAGCAATCTTTAACTTCCATATAGGAACTGAAAACTCTTCCCTGGCTTCACCTAAGTTTATAAGGCCTTCTTTTGTTGAAACCACCTTATAAAGGCCTTATTTCATCAAGGGAAGAAATTTAATACTGCAGGCCTTAACTCATTCCCCCTTTGAACCAGCAGGAAAAATGTGATCTTAAATTTTATTACTTCTGCTAAAAGAATTTCTAAATTTCAAGCATTGTCCTCAAACCTCCTTACTCGATTTTTCACAGGGACAGAGTAACATTACAAACCAACCCTTCCTTCCTAAAGTGGTGTCATAATCCAACATTAGCCAGTCTATTATTCTTCGTGTCTTCTTTACAAATTTTGAAAACAAAGGATTATATGTTGCACGTTAGATGTTCATAGACAGTTACATATCTATTTACATAGGACAAAAGAATTTAGAAGACCAGACCAACTGTTTGTCTCCTTTGTGGATGCCAAATTAGGTAAATCAGTTGCTAAAGTAGCTTTGGAATATATTTTGTGTACAATGTTAGGTATTTTATTGCCAAAACCTTTAAGAATCCACTCTACTAGACCCATGGCAACTTTGTCAGTGTTTTTATCCAGACATTCTGTGGTTGACATGTCCAGCTTCAACTTGGCGTAATCCTCATACCTTTATTACTCATTGCAAACTAGATCAGGTCTTGAAGTGAAGCCTTTGGTTCAACCGTACTCAGGAATATCCTTCCTTAGCGTTCACCTGGGATTTCAGGTAGCTGGAATGAATGAAAATTGACATCATCAGATAAAGAAGTTATGTACACCATAACGTTCCATCTGTGTTGTCCATTTTCATTCTTCCTCAGCTGCCTTCCTGCCAACCCCCTACCTTTATCACAAGGGACCTCTGAAAGAATGAGAGTTTATAAAGACATCTCTGTTCTTTTTTATCGAGTTCCAGTTAATGGCTTTCTTTACCAAGCAATTTATGCAATATATTTCTTACCTTTTCTTATTCAGCAAACAAGATCTGAGGTATATTAGGGGCTGGTGCTTTATTGGTAAGGGAGGAGCTTGAGAGCTTTTTGGTTACCATAAGCTGTACTAACAGCTGAGTCTGATCTGAATCCAACTGTCCCAACTGTAGAGGAAGAATGAAAATGAACAACATACAGGGAACATTATAGTGAGTACATAACTTCTGTTTACGTATGATTTGCAGCATGTTTGAATGAATAGCAATGTAATTGTCAAACTGTTAAAATAACTGTTTGGCAGAAAACTAATGATATAATTAGTTTTCTGCCAAATGGTTAATTTTTAGCAGTTTGACAATTATATCACTAATTTACAATTACTTACCTATGCTAATCCATCAGTATTAGAGCCAAAACCCGGAGTCATGTAACTGCTCTCTCTCTCCCCTCTTATGAATATCAATGCCATAAAAATCTTCTGCCTTCCAAAGGAACATTTTAAACTTTGTTTTTTTAAAGGCTTTGAAATGCACTTTTCTTGTCACACCAAAGTGTTTGCAAGCGTAACGATGCATGTGAACACTTTTTTTGAAAAGGAAAGCATATTTCATGCTTTTAAACATTATCTTTAATTTCATTTGCCAGACATAATTAGTCATAGTACTTTGTTTTTATACTAATTATCTTGCAAATATGTCAGATTTCTTGCCACTGAGTTATACCATATCCTGCTACTTAGAACTGATGTCAGAATATGTGTTTTGAGTTTTTGTATTAGTTACAGCTAGAACTGAGTCACATTGTTGCCAGGTCCATTGGTAAGTTAAGTAAATGAGTGAATACCTTAATGAATTAAGTAAACAATGGAGTGCACAGTTTAGTTCTGTGTATGTGGGGTGGATTAGCATTCCATGCATAGTTGTTTGTTTTTTGTCTATACCAATTTCACCATGTAGCTCACCTAGTGTCCTGTTTTTTTAACACTTTTAGTGAATTATCACTTAAGACATCAGCAAACATACATTAATATAAAAGAAAGGAAAAAGTATTAATGTGTTTCCAGTTATATACATTATACATCACACATACATTCTTGTTCATTGCCACAGCCTGTGCTCCTACTTACACTAATTGCTACCTGTTCTTTTCTTATCTATAATTTCCTCCCAGATGTGAAAAACAGTTTTCATGATTTCAGAAAACATTACCTTTTAGACGTAAGGGAAAGTACACTATCTTTAAATAAAAATGAATTATACAATGTTCTAGCCAACGAATTTAAGTATTTAGGTACCAGGAAAGCTGATATCTCTTATTTTTTCCAATATTTTCAGTTTAATTTTTTTTAGAAAGCTGCTTGCCATTGTACCTTTTAATTTTACATTTCTCTCAGCAAAAATGTCAAGACCTCTCAAAATTTATTGCCTACACCAGTAGTTGGCTGTTCTCATTGGAAACATGAAAACAGAATATACATCTACCCTCAGCTGCAGATTTCTCAACTCATACTGAACATTTATTTGGTATAGGAAACGTTATCATTGCATCCACAAAGGTTTCTTACTTTTCAAACACACATGCTTACACAAATTTTTTTTTTTTGATTAAGCCGATGGCATTAACCCAGACATTCACCTATGCAAAAAATAAGAGTAAACATCTCAACTCTACATATATTATAATCAGTGCACTTTTACATGTTAACTTAAAAATGCTTTGTCCAGCATTTCTTCTGATTTTACATTGTAATGCCACATTTCTTAAAACTGAAAAAAGTACTTGATTACCTTATTATTTTTATCCCATAAAACAATCACTGCAAAGGATCACCCTCTCATCTTAGATTCCATGACTACATGCTTCACAAATCTGCTTTACTATGTACAGCATGCAATTTACATCATGAACTGTTTTGTACAAATACTGTCAAGACAAAAATTGTTTTACTTGCAGTTACTTTTTTTTTCTTTGTGTCCTTCCAAATATTAGTGACATGAAGTGCAGTATATGCTTTTCAGTCCACCCACAAGTTTAACAAAGTTAAGAAAAATCCATCTTTCTCAGCCACTTTTTCTTGTAATGCAATATTTCACAAATGTGATTGATGATTTATAATCTCACATTTATTCACTAATTTCAGTGTTGCTGGTGTACTTCCTTTTATCTCCATGTCCAAACACCAGACTCTGGTTCAAGTCCAGAGTACTCCCAATTCTCCTAGTTGTCTGTTGTGCTTTTTTCTGTCTCAAGCATTTTCCTTTTGAACATTGGAAAAGGTTTCCCTGGTGGAGTTTTATTATCAGACGAATGAGAAACAGAGTTCCCTCCTGTTTCATGGCTCACTTTTTGTTGGACAAACTTTTGTATTTCCTCCTTAGCCTTCTCTGCATCAAGAATTTTAATCCTCCAGGAAAATATTCTGAAGACAGCTGAATACAGCAGCTTTACTCTCACACCTGCCTCTCAACATTCCCTGATTACTGCAATGAATTTGCTTCTCTTCTGCCTGAAGTACAGTAAATAATCATTTTCCACAAACCCTCTACTGTCTCCAATTTTTATTACTTTGCCCTTCTGCCACAGTTTTGTCAGAATCAACTTTTTCTTGCATCTTTACTAATACAAGTCCTGGCTGCTTTCTCATGGCCAGATTTAGAGCATGCACTCAATGTATCTTTTCAATTAACAAATCCTGCTGTGGAATACCAGTCCAGTTGCTTATTTTTGCTTTCATTAAATTATTAGTTTCTTCCTTCCAGTTGCTCTGCTACAGCAGAAAATCTCAGGTTTTCCCCTGCATGTTCTGCCTTCTTTCTCTAGCATTTTTTGAAACAGATCTTCTTTAGAGGTCTCATACTCAGACAGTCTTGTCTTCATTTTGAACTCTGATTTTTTGCATTTTTATCAGTTTATATGAACAGCTGCTTAAAGAATCTTAAATTTCTTCCAGACTGTTGTTATTTGAGTTGATATACCCCTTCATTGTTTCATTTATTTTAATCAGCCCAAGTATATTTGATTTATTTTTCCTGCTAAATTACTGGAAGCCATCTTTTGTACATAAGCTGGAGTATGAACTTCTTTTTGCTGACCAGCTACAGGATTCTTCCCAGTCAGTATTTTCTCTTCGCCTTTTTCAGCTGATTTTCTTTCAAGCTCTCTAAGTTTCTTCTTTGCTGGTATCCAGGCAGTGTATTTACTAGCCAGTACCTTCATTTTATTAAAGCTGTCAGAATTACTAGCCCTCATCTTGCACTTTTTTTTTTTTCTGGGAGAGCTGAAATTAAGCTAGTCAGTGTGCAGCCATCTTGGAAGTCCCCACCTTTTGTTCTATGGGTCTATATTACAACCATGAAAACTCAGTTCAGCGAACGGCATTTTATGTCGAAAATCTGTTGAACTAACTATTATGGTGAGATTGCAGTACAGTGAAGATTAGAAAATTTGCTGTTTCCTCACTGTAGTGCAATCTCGGAGTTGGTATATATAATTAGTGGGGGGGGGGAGGCACAGCCCCCTACTAGAGCGAGTTCAACAAATGGCATTTTCAATGTGAAAGCCATTCGCTGAACTGACTTTTCATGGTTCTAATATAGACCTGTGTCCTATTGACCCATTCACCACCATTCTAACTGATTTAGCTTTCTAGGTGGATTAGCCTTGAAAAGATGCACTTATTGTTGAAGTAGGATGCAGTTATTGAGTACCAGCTGTCTATCATCATTGGCTGATGAAGATATTTTTGTTTTTCCTATCAGTCACTAGGTTGCTTCTTTGTCTTAAAAGTGCAGTATTCAGAAACACTAACTCACAAGTATCTTCCTCTCTAAATACTCTGTTAAAAATGTGTTGTCTTCATGCAAGTTCAGCCAGCCCTTTCTGCACTCAGGGCAAGTCTTCTAATTTCCACTATACGTTGTTCTGGCAGAAGAAGACCTCATCTTTTCCCGTGAGGCAGGAGAGAGCTGGTCATTGACTGCTTAGCCCTACCCCTTCTAGACACCTCTTAAAGTGTTTGGTTCACTGCTCAAGCCCTGATCACCTGCTTTGTAGTCAGGGGCACAACTTCTGTGGAGGACATACCTGTTTTCTTTTCCTCCAATGTTAAAATGAGAAGAACTAATACAAGAAGAAAGTACTTCAAAACTAAGTAAGACCAAGCTTATAGCTTCTTTTGCTAACCGACAATGTTTTCTTTGCGAATTGGCAAAAGATGATAGCAAAATAAGTAATTCAACTTACTGAAAAAAGAGCAATTGTAGCCAAAGAATGTATGTGCTGTAAAGGCTGAGAAAATTTAAATGAGTTTAAGCATAAAATTGTTCTTTTGTTAGAACTTTTCACTAGCTTGTGTATTGCAGATGGTAAATTAGCTGAATATGAAAATAAAGCTGTTATACTGCTTAATACTCCCACCCCCTTGTTTTTTTTCCTCAGATCGTGAAGTACATTCCTTAAGCCTTTCGCTGGTTCAAAGACAGACCATAATTTCAGTCCATGGACTACCTAGGAAGCCCAGTGCAGTTCGACTAGACAGCAAATTCATTCTGTGTGTGTGGAATATATGGGAACCTTCTAGTCCCCAAAAAGTTCTTATTTGTGAGTCAGAGGTGAGTAACATGTTTATGTGCATTTTTCAGCAGTTAGTGTTTTGTAGAAGACTGCTAAGCCTGTCTGTGTTGGCCATTAGTCTTATCTGTATTTGTCCACTGGCTTTGCACACTTAGGATAGCAATTTATGTTAGCATTCCCTTTTTTAGATTTATATTTTGCAGTCACATTTTAGATTGTAAGCAAAAAGAAGATCGAGTCCAAACCAAGCCAATGTAAGAAGATTTATTAAAAATTGCAAGTTAGCGCTTTTGGGTGGATACCCTTCTTCAGACAACATACATTAATTCCGAAACATCTTATATACATTTTAAAAACTCATTAGACAATTAAACAATTAACTTTTACATTTCACCCGCCTTTTTTTCAAGGCTGGTTTTAAAAGAACACAATTAAGACCTGGTGCTGTGTCTGCTGCCAAATTTAAAATCCATTTAAGCTCTGCATATTCAGTTTTGTTAACAATGTCACCCCCCCCCCCCCCACCTTCTTGTATTATTTGCATTACCAAAAATGAAAAACTGTGATCCGGAAAGCATTTAATATGTTGATACAAGGCATTTTTCTCATCTCTTAATCTGATAGAAGACATATGATTTAATATTCTAGTTTTGAGTTTGCAGTTCATTTTCCCCACATAACAACTTGAACATTGTTTACATTTTGCAAGGTAGACCACATTTACAGTATGGCAATCAGCATAAAAATCAAAACTATATTTTCTATCAGTAATTAGATGTATAAAATAACCTGCACTGTCTAGCAAAGTGCATGCCTTACAATGTCTACATGGAAATGTCCCCAACCTTGTATATTTTATACTATTCTTCTACCTTATTTCAGGTTCATGACATAGTACGTCCTTTAGATTATTATTACACCTGTATACAAATTTAGGTTCTCTGTCTATACTATCTCTCTATCCTTTATCGCTTAAAAGAATCTTCCAATTGTTCTTAATAATATTACTGATATCATAGATGTTACTACTAAACTTTAATGTCACTTTAGACTTATTATTATATCTATAAGATGTTCTTGTGGGCCTTCTTGAATTTTCTGAGAACCATGGATGTTATGTAGTCCAATCTCGCCTACATTCTTACCCGTGGCTTCGGCTCCGACTCGGCCAAAACTTTTCTAGCTCGAAGTCTTTCTATTGGCTGGGCTAAGATGGTATCCCATGCTGCACTGCTGTATATCCCCAGATCTCATTTGCCACTGTGTAGCTCGGCCGTGGTCTCGCTCTTGGCTAAGTACCCTTTTTCTTCTTCTTGAGAGAATTTATTGCAAACAAAAAGCTATTTTAATAGCTATTGTTCGTTTGGTATTGTTTTGTGGAAAAGTTGTGTGTGTGTGATTGTTCTGTTTTATCCCACTAGCTGTTCCAACAGGCTAGGCCCATTTCAGTTAGAGGACCTAGTCTGTCCCCTTGCTTCCCTGTGTTACAATCTTTCCAGTCTAAAACCATTTAAATTAGAGGTTTTAGTCCTACCCCCACTATTGTGTGTGTGTGTCAGAGGATCGTTCTTTGGAGTTTTTGGTTAGAGGTAGTTTTTTCCCACCCTAAGCGTGGTGTAAATCTCCGACTGTTTTTTCCAATTGGTTCCGTACCTGTAATTTTTTGTCTTGGTGATTGGGGGTGTTGGTTACGATGTCTAAAGATTCTAAAGAGCACAAGCCCTGAGGCTTTAAGAAATGCTCAAAGTGTAGCTATAAAATGTCCATTACCGATGGACATTCTGTCTGTGTATATTGTCTGGGAGCAATCCATCTCCAGGAGTCATGCAGCTTCTGTCATGCATTTAGTCCTAGGGTCCTGCAGGAAAGAAAGAATAAGTTGATTTTGAAGGGACTTCTGAAACCATCATTCGAAGAGGGTCTGGAATCTGCTTCCAGCTCTAAAGCTAAAACCACTAAATCTAAAAAGAGGTCTCCAGCTCTGTCAGTCTCCTCGGAGCCACCGGAGAAAATGGCTAAATCAAATTCGACATCCTCGGCTCCACTGTCCTCGGGGCCGCAGGAAGTGTCGGTGGTGATGGAACCGGCGTCTGCTCCAATCATGTTGGAACCTAATCGGAGCCAATCGCCTGGTATTAGACAAGTATCACCTGAGAGGAGGTCTCGATCTCCCTCCCTGTCCTCCATATCCTCCAGGACATTGTCGGATGTGGACGTCGATAGAGTGGTGCAGAGACTCCTTCAGCAGCAGGTTTTAGCAAAATTGTTCTCTGCTCCATCCCAGTCGGCTCTGGAGCCCATCCTGCAACCTACTTCGATAAGTCCTCCTCCAAGCGCATCCCAGCCTTAGGAGCTGGAGTGTTCAGCTCCGTGTGATGTCTCCAGGTCGGTTCCGATGGCCCCTCCTGGCTTATCGGTGCCGTCAGCTCCGACCCCGTTGGCGCCGTCCACAGGATTTAGGACTCGGGATTCTTCAGTCGGACCTGAGGGAGAGGCTTCGGGACATCTCTCGGTTCCTAGTCTCCCTCTCGGTGCTTCGGTGCGGGGAAGCCTGACTCCTGTCGTGGCTTTGGAGGTTGGTCGCTCCTTGGACTCAGGGGGACCAGCCTTTGAGGCCATGCGGAGTGCGCTGGCCAGATCGTCAGCGACATCATGTGGGTCAGTCATTCTGTCCCCTACTACTCCGTTGTGGGTCTCTGATCACCACCTATCTTTAGACAGGGTGCCCCAAGGCCTCAGGGTACCCCCATGAGTGGTTCCCAAGTTTCTGAGGGCCCTTCAGAGTGCTTGCCTGAGGAGCCCCCTAGAAAGACAACGTGCAAGAGGAAGCACATAGACTCCCAGGATGAGTCCCTCACATCAGATATTGACCTCGAGGAATCAGAGGGGTCCCCCAAGTCATCCTCTGAGGATGTTTCTTTCTCTGACATCCTAGAGATCTTGAAACAAAGAGGTGACTGGCCATCCAAAGCCCCCTCCGAGGAGGAGTCGGTCTTCCTGAAGGAGTTTGGTGCTCAGCCCTCTGCCTCTTGGGTGTCTACACCCTTCAACGAGCTCCTGGAAGGGTGTGGGAGAACCCTGACTCTGTGGAACCAGTCCCCAGGAGACCCAATAAATTTCTTTCTGCTCCCCTGGGTAAGGAGTTTCTGTCCAAGGGAGTCCCTGTGGATGCCATGGTGGTGGCAGCGGCCACTCAGAAGGAATTAGCCGAGACTTCTTCCACCGTCCATCCTCCTAACAAGGAGTCTAGGACTATGGACCGGTACAGGAAGCGTACCCTCTCTTCAGCGACCTTTACCTTACAGTCACGGAATTATTTATCTCACTTTACATGGCTCCAGAGAGATCTCCTCAAGGAGCTTGAAGTTACTCACAAGGGTAACGTTTCTGAGGCGGTGACCCAGACGGTTAATGCCCAGATGTCTATCCTCAATTCCATTGTTAACTCCTCCATGAGGCTGATTTCATATGCAGCTGAGGGAGCGAGTAGGGCAGCAAGTTCAGGAGATGCCCTTAGGAGACAGGCCTGGATGCGCCTTTGTCATTTTGCGGAGGCCTTCGAGTCTTCATTCACCGACGCCCCTTTTGATGGTTCCTCTTTGTTCGGAACCAAGGTGAAAGACACCCTCACCAGGTGCGAGCAGGAGGGAAAAACGCTGTCTGCTGTAGGAGTCCATTTTTCCCTTCCCTCTAGGCCTTATCCCAAGGCCCAGAGTAATGGAAAGATGTGGTTCAAGAAATCACAGAGGTTTTTTTCCTGGTGCACAAGGTGAGCCCCCCTCCAGAGGCAGAGGAGGGGGGGTTATTCAGGAAGATGCCGCCCTAGGGGCAGAGGAGGCTCCTGCAACTCGGGGGACCATGATTCCTTTCGCGGTTCTCCCTACCATCGCTCCTGATGGGAGGCCCAACTGTGTGTTACTGGAGCCAGTCAGGGGTTGAATCTCGTTATACCCGGAGGCCTGTCAAGACATCACCCAGGACCAATGGGTTTTACGAATAATTTCCGGAGGTAATGTCATTCCCTTTTCGTCAGACCCCCCCTCCGGTCAGGAAAATCCTGGATGTTCCACCCAGTCAAAGGGATTATGCAGCTTCAGGAGTTTCAAAGCTGCTAGAAAAAGGAGCCATCCAACATGTCCCCTCAGACCAGATCGGATTAGGGACTTAAGATTCTTTTTGGTGCCGAAAAGAACAGGGGACCTGAGACCCATATTAGATCTCAGCTGATTGAACAACCATGCACAAAAGTCCAAGTTCCGAATGGTCACATTGCAGTCTATTCTCCTATTGTTGGGAAAAGAAGTATGGATGTGCTCCATCGACCTCAAGGATGCTTACTACCACATCAAAATGGATAGGGCATCCAGGAGTCACCTACGCTTCTGGCTGGGAGCCAGTCATTTTCAGTTTCGAGCCCTGCCCTTTGGTCTCACCACAGCCCCCAGGGTGTTCACCAAATGCATGGCAGTGGTGACTGGTCACTTGAGACGTCAAGGATTCCAAGTGTTTCCATATCTGGATGACTGGCTCCTCACTGCCACCACCAGGCATCTACTGATTCAGACCAGGGGCGCCACTATAAATCTGTGTCAACAGTTGGCATAACATTGAACTGGGAAAAATCTGCCTTGTTGCCCTCACAGCATGTCACTTTTATAGTGCAGAACTAGACACCGTCCTCATGTGGGTGTTTCTACCACAGGAAAGAATCAGAGCCCTACAACATCAAGTTCACACCCTGCTCCCTCTGAGAAGAGCGAAGGCAAGATGGGTTCTCCAACTGTTGGGGACTATGGCCACGATAATTATGTTAGTTCCTCTAGCAAGGTTACATATGAGACTCCTTCAGTGGCTTCTCTTTGCCCAGTGGTCTCTTCAATGTCTTCCTCTTTTTCACCCTATTCTACTTACGGACAGGTGCAAACAGGATCTCAGTTGGTGGCTTCACACCGACAATCTGGACACAGGAAAGCCCTTCGTTCTGGCACCCCCGATTGCCATGGTGACCACGGATGCCTCCCAGATGGGGTGGGGGTGGGAATTATCTAGGCAGGACAGTCCAAGGCACGTGGCAAGAGCACGAGATGCATCTACATATCAATGTCCTGGAGATGAGAGCTGTGCTACTTGCATTGCAGGCACTTCAGAGTTTTCTTCCTCTCGGAACTATTGCAATCCACTCGGACAATATGTCAGTGGTGTGGTATCTGAACAAGCACGGAGAAACCAAGTCATATCCCCTGTGCAGAGACGCCATACGAGTGTGGCAGTGGGCAGTGTCTTCCCAATGTTTTCTGGTGGCAACGCACATTCTGGGGAAGTCCAACGTGATCGCAGACAGGCTAAGCAGAGCTATTCTGATGCCTTACGAGTGGTCCCTGAACTGTCAAGTTGCGGAACGGATCTTCCGCAGGTGGAGTCAGCCTTGTTGCGACATTTTTGCCAGCCCCCTCAATGCCAAATGCAGCAGTTACTTCACGTTGATCCCCCCTCAGGGGGAGTCACCCAGGGATGCTCATTAGTCCACGATTGGCCCTCCGGTCTGCTATATGTCTTCCCTCTGGTCCCCTTGCTGTCAAAGGTTATTCAGAAAGCACAATCCTTGGGAAGCAGAATGATTCTGATTGCCCCACACTGGCCTCGTCAGATTTGGTTCCCCTTTCTCCATTTATTCCAGCAAATGGAAGAGATTTTCAATTTGGGCTCATACCCAAAGGATTGACCCTTACACGGCTCCAATTTCATCCATATTGGAGTTCTTGTCTATGCTTTTTCACCAGGGCTCAGCGGCCACCACCATTAAAGTCCAATTGGCGGCAATTTCTACCTTTCATGTCACAAATGAGCCTAGTCTGATGGCTCATAGACTCTGTAAGGCTTTCCTGAAGGGCACTCTGTTACTTCGACCTCCGGTATCCGAACCTGTCATGCCTTGGGATTTAAATTTTGTTCTACAGGCTCTTACTTCATCCCCCTTTGAACCTGCAGCTACTTGTGATTTAAAATTATTGACCTGGAAGACTCTTTAGTAGCCATCACGTCAGCCAGGCGCGTTTAAGAGATTCAAGCTCTATCAATTAAACCCCCATACTTGATTTTTCATAAGGACAGGGTTTCTCTTAGACTGAACCCCTCCTTTCTCCCCAAAGTGGTGTCAATCAGTAACCTTAATCAATCCATTGAATTGCCAGTGTTTTTTCCCCAGTTCTCAAACAAGGCAGAATTCAAATTCCATCAATTGGGTGTACACAGACAACTACGTTTTTATCTGCACAGAACGAAAAACCTCAGAAAAACTGATCAATTGTTTGTTTCCTTTTCGGAAAACAGAATGGGGTCTCCTGTTTTCAAAGTCACTCTGTCCAGGTGGATCTCCAGTTGTATTTCCTTTGTTTATTCATCAGGGGGTAAATATTTACCGTTTCCCGTAAAGGCTCACTCTACTCTGTCTGTATCTACATCTACAGCCTATCAGGCCAGATTGTCTATGGATGATATTTGTGCTGCGGCTGTTTGGGCATCTCCTCACACCTTTGTTACTCATTACAAGTTGTATGTGGTATCTAGGGGCAGGTCTTCCTTTGGTTCCACAGTGCTCAGGAGTATCTTCCACTGAGCCTCCCAGGATTTAGGTGCTAGGCACGCTGTCCCACGGGTGAGATTGGACTACATAATATCAAGAAGTTATGTACTCACCATAACATTCGATGTATGTAGTTCATCTCGCCTCACATTCTTACTTACCCCCCCTCCTTCCCCCTTCCTGGAGGATCTGGAGGTTAGGTCTGGTTTCAGCGCTCCCCTCATTCTTGGTTTGTTCTTCCTTTCCTTGGGTGTTGTTATGCATGGCGAATGAGTGCTGGTGTTCGCAGCAAACTAAATCTGGGGATATAGAGCAGTGCAGCATGGAATACCATCTTAGCCCAGCCAATAGAAAGACTTCGAGCTAGAAAAGTTTGGACATTCAGCTCCGAACCCACGGGTAAGAATGTGAGGGCGAGATGGACTGCATACATCGAATGTTATGGTGAGTACATAACTTCTTGTTTCACTCCATCTTGTCTATTTAAGAGCACTTCATGTCTATCCATGTCTATTTTATTTTCTTTATAACCCTTATCTACCAAATGTCATGTCAAGATATCCATTTCTGTATAAAACACATCAATATCTGTACATAGCCGTGAAACTCTATAACACTGACCCTTCACTACATTACGAAAGGTATACTGAGGATGCATGCTATGAGCATCCAAAAAGTGATTCTTCCAGCATTCTTTTCTATAAAGGGTAGTTTGCAGAATGACTTGTTGATTTTTAATAACATTTACATCTAAAAAGGCTATTCTTTCACTGCTAAAATTAAGAGAGAACTTTAAAAAAAATCAGTTGTAGTATCCATGTATTTGACATATTCACAAAGGGAATTTTCATTATGTGCCCATAACATAAAATGTCATCCACAAATCTTACATAAAACATAACATATTTGTTCCATAAATGCATTGTGTCATGCAAATATTTCTGCTTCCAATAAGCTAGCACCAGATTTGCGTATGAGTTAGCACATGCTGTGCCCATAGCAATGCCTTGTTTTTGCTTATAGTAACTACCATTACAAATAAAAACATTATTTTCTAAGATCAACCATAATGCTTCTAATATCAGACATTTGGTTTTCTCATCATATACATTTTTGTCTTTCATAATTTCCTCAATAGCTTTAATTCCAAAGTCATTGCCAGTAACTGTAAATAAATTATTTACATCTAAAGTTGCTAATAATACATCTTTAAGATTCAAATCATGACAAGTCTCATATAATTCAGCCAAAAAATGTGCAGAGTCTTTCAAAATACCTGGATATAATTCAAGTAAAGGTTTCAGCTTAGCTTCTACCCACATTGAAATGCATTCAGTGACCCATCATCTCCCCAAGAAGATGGGCCGCATTGGTGGAGGTAATATATGCTTATGAATTTTCGGTAGTGTCGTAAATAGGGGTATCAGGAAGGGTGGTAAGCACTCTTTATCTAAAATTTGTTCAGTCAATAATGTTTTAAGTTGATCATTTACTCCCTTAGTAATGTGTTGAATCTTGTGGTGAAATCATTTCATAAGTAGTTTGATCATTCATTAAGGTCTTTAATGATCCGATGTATGCTTCTGAATCCATTACTACAATACCTCCCCCTTTATCCGCTGGTTTTATTACTATATTAGGGTCTTGTATTAAGGTATTTAAAGCTATCCTTTCAGCTTGATTTAAATTATTAAAACGACAGTGTACATTCTCAAAATACTGTCTAATATCCCATTCACATGTTTTTAAAAAAGTTTTTGCAGTTGAATTAGTTGGGGCACAAAGGTACTTGGCTGTTTGAATGTGTTAGCTTTGTGCATATTATCTTTAAACATAACGTTTAAGGCAACATTTCTACCAAACAGATTTAAATCTAAAAGGACATCATTCAAAACAGATGCTCTACTTGGCACAAATGAAAGACCTTTCCCCAATACTTGCATTTGAACATTTGTTAATTGCACAGTAGATATATTAAAAACATTGTTGACATTATGGGAATTAAAATCATGATAACCAGAAACAGTCAGTTCGTTGTTTTCCTTCGTTTTACCTCTCTTTGGGTTGAGCGTCCCCTCTTGTATTCCTTTTTTCTCACCGGCACAGTAAACAAATGAAAAGTTGTCGCATTTTTATTTACGGGAACTTTAGGTCTCGCTCCCAAACCCAACACTGGCTCACTCTTCTGCTGGCTGACGTCATGTATTGGCGTCTGGTGAGCAGATCATATCAGCTGTTCCTCGGCTGCTGAAGATGTAACTGGTGTAGGCATTATAGCCAAGGAAATAGTTGGACCAGTCACAATGTGATTATTATCAGTATTAGAGAAGTTATTATTAATAACATTAGTTTGATGATTTCCATCCCCTACGCTAAATTCAGCTCTAGGAGTCTCTCTAGGCCACATAAAGATATTACCTAGCACAAAATCATTAGTCTCTTTGGATCTTTTTCATTTTCACTTGTTGAAGTTTAGATTCAAAAGCAGCTATATTATTTAACACATCTGTGATCTTTTGTAAATGAAGTTCTGAAGTATAACGCAATTGTAGATATTTCTGAAATCTTTTTACTTCTTCTCTTAAACCTTGTTCAGTTGATGTATGAAACTCTATTAATAATCTCATGTACTAAAAACTAATGTCAATGTTAATCTGTTGCCATTTGTCCAGTAGCTCTGGGAAGCTATCTCCCTGAGCAGGCATGCATAGCACCCGCATCCCTCTGGGCACTATCTTATATTGCAAGCATGCCTCTAGATGAAAATGTTGCCATTGCAACCATTTTAGTTTTCTCAGAGAGTCATCAAGACAGTTCAAAAGTTCAAAAAAAGTCTCAGTCAATTGCTCACTTAGAGCTTGTTCTGATGTTTCCATCTCACTCCGTGGTAAATCCATTTTTTAGCAGAGGATTTGTACACATAAAAACATTATAATTAAATCTCTCAGTCACTGTAGTCATCAGTTGTGTATGCGGTTGGTAGCCCAGTTCTACCACATCATCTTCTATATCAGCCATAGTGGGAGGGAGGAGCAACAAAATTCAGTAGAAAATAGACCAAAAATACTTCCTTCGTTCCCTTAAGGACTCTTCTTTACAAAAGTAGAGATAGCAAGCAAAAAGAAGATCGAGTCTAAACCAAGCCAATATAAGAAGATTTATTAAAAAATGCAAGTTAGCGCTTTCGGGTGGATACCCTTCTTCAGACAACATACATTAATTCTGAAACATCTTATATACATTTTAAAAACTCATTAGACAATTAAACAATTAACTTTACATTTCACCCATCTTTTTTTCAAGGCTGGTTTTAAAGGAACACAATTGTTAAGAACTGGTGCTGTGTCTGCTGCCAAATTTAAAATCCATTTAAGCTCTGCATATTCAGCTTTGTTAACAATGTCACCCCCCCCCCCCAACCTTCTTGTATTATTTGCATTACCAAAAATGAAAAACTGTGATCCGGAAAGCATTTAATATGTTGATACAAGGCATTTTTCTCATCTCGTAATCTGATAGAAGACATATGATTTAATATTCTAGTTTTGAGTTTGCAGTTCGTTTTCCCCACATAAAAACTTGAGCATTGTTTTCATTTTACAAGGTAGACCACATTTACAGTATGGCAATCAGCATAAAAATCAAAACTATATTTTCTGTCAGTAATTGGATATATAAAATAACCTGCACTGTTTAGCAAAGTGCATGCCTTACAAGGTCAACATGGAAATGTCCCCAACCTTGAATATTTTATACTATTCTTCTGCCTTATTTCAGGTTCATGACATAGTAGGTCCTTTAGGTTATTATTTAGCCTGTATACAAATTTAGCAGAAAGGTTGCAACAAGCAGCTATTATTATTCCCTTGAAAAATACTTTACCACAGTACTGCATTCCCTCTCTTTCTTTTGGCTCTGCATATGAGTATCTGTGCATCTGTTTGATCTTGCATTATCAAGTCCATCCAATTCATAGTGCTAGACTGATCACTGCAGTTGGCTCTGAACCATCATTCAGGATTCTCTGCATAGTTCAAGCTCTTCCTTTGACTCCCACAGTGCAGTGCTCCAACCCTATCACTCTATATTTCATTTACCACCATTGGGATTGTATGCCAATCTCCAGAACTCTTGAGGATAATGGTAAGTTTGACTCACTTTTCCTTGTTTTTTAAAAAGAAGTAAAATTACTTTCTCCAATTTTTTTCTTTAATCTAACTTTACAGATGTCCTTCTGTGTCACTGTTGCAGTATTCTTCACCGTAGGTATCTCCTACCATCCATAGCCCAATGTCCGGCCAGTATACCAAAACGTTTACATCTTATATACGCTGTACATCACATGCATACTGCTCATACAGGACATAGGGCATAAAGGCAACATACAGACGCAGTTACCCAGAACTTCTTTGCGGGCGATCTGAATGTCCTTTGTTGTGCTGGATACCTATCCATCAGATAAGTGCCCCATTGGGGTTTTTTTTCTTATTACTGTTGGTCTGGTTTTCCTTTGATAACCTGGAGTTGATATCGTCCAAGAAGGGAAAATGTCAGTGTGGGAGACAGATTCCCCACAAGGACTGTCATTAGCAGTGTCTTTTTTGTTTGGGTGATTCTTACGACCATACCTCCTGTAGTAGATGTTAGGCATTTCTGCCAAAGACTCTTAGAAGCTGGTTGTCCTTCCTGGCCATCTATCTCAAGAACCAGAGGCTTAAACAGTTAGCCTAGGGTAGCATGGCAGAATCTGTTAACCCTGAGGTAAGGCAAAGAAATCTTGGCCGGATTTTTTTGGCTGTCTAACCTCCTCCAGCTGTCTCTCTAGAAGCAGGTGATAGCTTTATAAACTTTCCAATGTCGACTTTGGATTTGTCTTCCATGACCCCATCAGAGGCTGGTGTGGATCCTTCCTTTAGCATGTCCTCTGAGGCTTTGCAGGCATCTGCTCCAGATGTTGAGGGGGAACCGTGGTTTATTATATTGGCAGGCTCTAGAGGGATTCTGAAGATTCTCACCGGGAAAGAGTACTCCTATTGAATCGCATCACTGTTAGGAACCTCCGTTGTTTGTTAGGGCTCTCATCCCTACCAAGAAAAAAACAGAAGACTAAACATTCTTCTGTACATCCTAAGGACCCTGAAAGGTAATGACAGGAGTTTACTCAGAGCCTGTTTAATGCTTCAGTGGCCTTGAAACCTCCCCAAGGGGTTTCTGTTCCTTCTCCCCTTTGGGCTTCAACTCCTTCCAAAAAGCCTAGTGAACTTGACTCCAAATATGAGGATTTAGAGTCTGATGAAGGGTCCTTGTCTTACTATTCCCAGATGCCTTCTCCTTTAACTTATAACTCTAATTAAGAAGACTGCATTAGCCCTGGGTCTCCTTTGGAGGAGTTGTCTTTTGGGGATATAATAGCCAGAATGATGGAGTATTTTTAGTGGGATTCTTCTCAGGTGTCTGCTATCCAGAAGAGGTACTATGAGTTGCTTCAGGTGGACATTTCTAAACCTTCTACAGTACCTCCTATATTGGCTGCTTTGTTAGACACCTTTATAGCTGCCTCTAAGATTCCTGATTCTCAGCCCTGTGCTCATTTTGAAACCTGACAGGGTTCTGTAATGTTCCTGAGGATTGTCATTTTTTAAGTGTTGTTCTGTTGACCCTGCTGTGGTGTCAGTCTCCTCTGATAAGCCTTTAAGCTTTTAGCCTCTTCCAAGCTTCTGCCTTCAGATAAGGATAGTAGGGCAATGCAGAGAATTGGTAAGAAGGTTTATACCGCTTCTACTTTGGCCTTTAGGGCCATCAATTATCAGACCGACATGACCAGATATGTTGTGGCCTTGGATTGCCCAGGCTTCCCAGGTTTTTTCTGACCTCCCTAATTCTAAAGGAAAATCTTCTGCTTTCTCTGTTTTGGGTTCTACCTGTCAGGTGGCTCACCAAGTCAATCAAGTGCAGCTATGATGCTGATGATGCCTCTTCCAGTGTTCCTGCCTTTGGGTCTGTTATGAGGTGCTGCTCTTGGCTTTGTCTCCAATCATTACCTGAAGACATTAAGGCTAAGTTGCTGGATCATTTGAATAATAAGAATCTATTTGGGACTGCTGCTGCTGATATGTGTAAGTCTCTTCAAGAAAAAGGTAAAGCTTTGCAGGACCTTAAACCTATTTTTTTTGTGTCTGCCATTGCCAAGTTCCAGAAGAACTATCCTATTAGGTCTGCTTTTGTTCGCAGGCAGCCTCATCAGGCCACTTAAGGCAGAAAGGGTGGTAAGCAAGCTCCTCCTGTCTGCTTCTCTTTGACATTTACCCCCCCCCCCCAACCCTTGGCCAAGTTCCCTTGTCCCTTCAGCTCTCCCCCTGTCTTCCAAACTGGCAGCTCATCACCTCAGATTCTTAGGTTCTATCCATCAGAGTTACTGCATGGTGTGGAAGTCTCTTCATCCTTTTCAAGGGATTCTGCGACCTCCCCTAGAGTGACTTTCTCATTTCTCAGAGGTTCCTGGGTCCCTGGTGGACCAGGGAACTAGTCAGCCTGTCCCTCTTTCTCAAGTGGGAAATGGATTTTACTCCAGAATGTTCTTGGTTCCTCAAAAGGAGGGCACTTGGACACCTATTCTGGATCTCTCCTTGCTCAACACCTTTCTCAAGGTTCCTTCTTTTTGAATGCTTTCTCTTCAAACTCTGTTTCCTCTGTTGCTGCCCCAGGCTTTTCTGGTGTCCTTGGATATGAAGGATGATTACCTTCATATTCCTATTTACCCTGTTTCAGGAAGTTTTTATGCTTCTCTGATTCTTCCTTTCATTTTCAGATGTTCTTCATCTCACATTGCTGCAGTCCTAACACTTGGGGTAGTCCGCTGTCCTCGGTCGGCCCGAATATCAGAGTATAAGGCTGGCGTCGGTCATTTGACTGACATCAGAACGCCAGGGTACAAATGCGCATGACCGACGTCATATCCTCAGTCTTTTTTGCCGCATGGTCCGATGCAGAAGCAGTGTTGCAAGTGCCGTTCGGCGTTCTGAAATTTTTCGGAGTTTCAGACCGAAGTCAGAGTGGGTTAAGTACCCGTTGGGGAATATTTTGGTTTTCTTGCCTCAGTGATTTACGGATGTCAGAAAAAGTGAATAACTGTATTTCTTGTGGGAAACAGATACCGCATAGGGATTACCATAATTTGTGTATACCTTGTTTGGGGCCTGAGCACGGCGTTGTTGGGTGTCGCTTTTGTGCTAGGTTCAATAAGCGCACTATTAAGATTAGATTGTGCCAGGTTGGTCTTTGGGAAGCGTGCAATTACAATATGCCGCCGGATACTCCGCCGGCTTCCTCAAAGAAGCGTAAAGAAGCAGTTAAACCTAGGTTAGAGGAGTCCGAACGGTTCTTTAGAGGCGCCAGTGGAACCGGTGGTTCGACGGAGGCCTCTGGAGTCCCAGGGAGAAACTTTACTTTACAGGATGTGGCCTCCCAGGAGGCTGGTCAGGCTGTAGGGGCTTCTCAGATTACTGTACTCCCCTCCCTTCCTAAGGTGTCTAGGCCCTCTCCTTCTGTCTCCAAGGCTTCTCCTAGGGGCAGGTCTAGTTTAGCTTCTGTGGGTGTCACTCCTAGTTCTTCAGGTTCTGTGCCCAAGAAGCACATGCTTAAAATGGCAGAAGATTTAATTACTTTGATTAGAGGCTCTATGCCCCCTCCTGATAAGAGGCCTAGGATGGAACCAGGGTTGGGGGATTATGAGCAGGCTTCGGATGTGTCTGAGTCTTCGGCTGAAGACTTGCAGGAGTATTCTCCTTATTCTGATTCTGATGTGGATGATTCTACTCCTTCTGCTTCTCCTCCTGAGGATTTTTCTTTTTCAGAGACTCTCCATTCCATGAGGGAGCATTTTAAATGGGAAGGTCAGGATTTCTCTGATTCCAGGAAAAGGCTTAGGGAATTTTTGTTTTTACCCCAGCATAGGCCTTTGGCTATTCCTCCTGTTCTGAATGTGGTGGAAGATGTGTTTGCAGAGGCTTCTCTTAATCCTGATTCTTTGCCTCCTGTTAAGCCAGATAGGTATTACAGGGTGCCTGAAGCTCATAAGTATCTTTTTAAGAGTCCTAGGGCAGACCCAGAAACTGTTAGCCAGGGGCCTAAGGGTGATAAGGCTTCTGTTGTCAAGAAACCGGTTCCTGCAGATAGAGGCCAGGGCCTTGGATAGGTGGGGTAAGAAAGTTTATACTTCTTCCACTCTAGCCATGAGAGCTTTGAATTGCCAGTTTCACATGTTGAAATATCAAAATTATCTCCTTTCACAATTGAAGTCTAAGGTTGATGCTCTGGCGGAAGGTATTGATTGTAAAGAGTTACAAGATTTAGTGCATGTTTCTGAACAGGTTGGTAAGCATTCTTTGCAATGTGGTTTTGATGCTGTACAGGCCTCGTCTAGGGTGGCTGCCACTGGGTCAGTTCTTCGCAGGCATGCCTGGCTGAGGGATCAAAATTTATCTGACCATGTTAAAACAAGGATTTTGGATGCTCCTTTACAATCTGATGTCTTGTTTGGTTCTCCTGTTGAGGCAGTTTTAAAGAAAATGGAGGACAAGGCTAAGTCTATGCAGACTGTTAAAGATTTCTTGCAGGTTCAGCCTCCTAAGTTTAGTAGAAATTGGCCTACTAAGGGGTGGACGTATCCTTCTTATGATTCCCAGTCTAGGGGTAGATCTAGACGTGGCAGGGGCAGAGGTCAGGGCTCTTTCTGGCCTAGAACAGGGAGTTCTCCTGCACAGTCTTCGGGTGAGGGCAGGGGTCAGTCCTTTCGTAAGCAGACCCAATGACCTACCTTTTCAGCTGCCAGAACCCTCTCGCCTGGCAGCACCTTTGGGAGGAAGGTTGACACTTTTCAAAGAAAATTGGAGTTTAATTACCCAAGACAGATGGGTATTGGATATCATACACCACGGCTACAGGTTTTATTTCCATACCTTGCCTCCTTTCAAAGGCATGCCAGACATTCCTCCTCAACAAAGAATAGAGGCTCAAAAGCAAATTTCTCTGTTACTCCAATTAGGGGCCATACAGCCGGTTCCTATGCCAGAAAGGGGCCTAGGATTTTATTCTCGCCTGTTCCTGGTACCAAAAAAGGGGAACACGTGGAGACCAATTTTGGATTTATCTATCCTCAACACTTATCTGGACATTCCCAAGTTCAAAATGTTGACGTTACAACAGCTTTTACCTCTGCTGGGCAAGGATCACTGGATGGTAACTTTGGATCTCAAGGAGGCTTACCTCCATGTTCCTATCAGACTAAGTTGCAGGAAATATCTCCGTTTTCGGACTGGGACTTCTCACTATCAGTTCTCTGCATTGCCCTTTGGCTTATTTACTGCGCCCAGAGTATTCACGAAGGTTCTGGCTCCAGTGATAGCTTTCTTCAGGCTAAAAGGAATACAGATCTATCCTTATTTGGACGATTGCCTGATTCTGGCTCAAGGAAGGGACGAGCTTCTTCATCATTTGGAATATGTGATAGCAGTGCTAAGATGCCTGGGGTATTCTGTGAACGAAATAAAGTCCAGTCTAGTACCCTCTCAAGACATGTGCTTTCTGGGTGTAAGACTGAATACAGCATCCCAGATGGCCTGACAAACAAAAGAATCTTTCCCTGTACTTCCATCAACTATCTCTTCAGTCCGGGCTGACTGCAAGGACAGTCCTTCAAGCCTTAGGGTTCATGGCATCTTGTATTCTGGTGCTTCCCAATGCCAAACTGCATATGAGGAAGCTGCAATGGTATCTCAAAAATGTATGGACACAGCACTGCCAGGATCTAGACACTGTCATTCATATAATACCTTGCATTCAAAAGGAATTTTTGTGGTGGGCTCAGGAATGTCACCTAAACAAGGGACTCTCTGTGACCCCGCCAGAGGGGAGTCAGATTTTAACGACAGATGCCTCAGACAAAGCTTGGGGAGCTCATCTAAATGGAAAGTGGATACAAGACAAGTGGCCTGTCAGACTACAGCATCTACATATCAACTTGAAGGAGATGTTAGCAGTCCAGTTTGCATTAATAGCTTTCAAGGATTTACTTCTGCCAGGGCAGGTGTTGATTCTAACAGACAACACAACTGTCATGTGGTACATCAACAAGCAAGCGGGAACACATTCTTATCCTCTATGCAGGCAAGCAATGATTTTGTGGGAGACTGCTCTCAGTTTGCAACTAAATCTTCAGGCAAGGTTTCTGCCGGAGCACAGAACTCCTTAGCAGATGTATTAAGCAGGCAAATCATGGATCCCCACGAGTGGAAACTGGATCTTCATGTATTTCAGAAATTGACAGTGTCATGGGGAACTCCAGACATAGATCTGTTCGCTTCTCCACTAAACCACCAGCTGCCAAAGTTTTGCACGAAAAGGTTTCATCCCACAGCCTGGAAAGTGGATGCTCTTTCTTTCAGTTGGAAAAGTCTTCATGTGTATGCCTTTCCACCTCTGCCTCTCCTCCCAAAGGTACTTCTGAAGGTCAGACAGGACAAGCCAAGGATGATTTTGATAGCTCCAGATTGGCCTCGACAGCACTGGTACCCATTACTGAGAAGTCTAGTACGGAAGCCTCCATGGCCTTTGCCTTTGATTCCACACCTGTTGTCCCAGGAGGACAGTCATTTGCTCCATGTCAAACTTCACTCTCTTCACCTAACAGCCTGGCATATTCTGTTTTGAACCATAGAGGGTCTCATCTTCCACAACAAGTTTTGAATGTGATTTTGGAAGCTAGAAGGCCTAGTACAAGGAAAGTGTACGCAGATAAATGGAAGAGATTTTTATTTTGGAGTGCAGCAAAAGAATTGGATGTTTCTGAGCCTAATTTAAGTGTGGCTCTTCAATATCTTACTGAGTTATTGGACAAAGGTTTGTCCTTCTCTTCTATTAAGATTCATGCTGCAGCAATTTCAGCTCACTATGACTGTGACCCACCATTGTTTTCTCAGCCTTTGTTCAAGCAATTTCTTAGAGGGGCAAAGAATATAAGACCCCCACGAAGAGCTCCTACTCCTGCTTGGGATCTCAATTTTGTGTTGAAGAAACTCACTCTACAACCTTTTGAGCCTGCAGCTACTGCTGAGTTGAAATATTTGTCATGGAAGACTGCTTTTTTGTTGGCCATTACCTCTGCAAGAAGGGTTTCTGAATTGCAGGCCCTTATGACAGTTGAGCCTTTCTTAATTTTTCATAAGGATAGGGTATCTTTACGTACTAATCCTTCCTTTATGCCTAAAGTGGTCTCTAGTGTGGCTTTAAACCAAACTATTCATTTGCCTACTTTTTATGCAAATCCCCAAAATAAAGGGGAAAAGATTTTGCACACTTTGGATGTACACAGGCAGTTGAGATATTATTTGGACAGAACTAAAGGGTTCAGGCAGTCTCAGCAGTTATTAGTTTCTTTTGCTTTGTGTTCTCAGGGCAAGCCCGTGTCAAAACAAACTATTTCTAAGTGGATTGGGTTTTGCATTGCTTTCTGTTATTCCCATCATGGCAAAGAGATTCCAGCTGGGATTAGGCCTCATTCCACTAGGGCTACTGCCACTTCAACAGCTTTTTTGAGGGGGTGGCAACTAAGGATATTTTGGAGGCAGCTACTTGGAGTTCAGTGCATACTTTCTCTAGGCATTACCACCTTCCACTGTACTCTAAATCCAGGGCTGGTTTTGCCACTGCTGTGTTGCAGGGCATTTTGGCAGCGCCTGCTTCATTATAGTTTAGCCATCCTCCCTTACCTCTGCTTTGGGATTCTACCCAAGTGTTAGGACTGCAGCAATGTGAGATGAAGAACATAGTACAGTTTTGTACCTACCATAAATGTAGATGTTCGAAGATCCACATTGCTGCAGTCCAATTTACCCTCCCTCCTTCCCCTCTGTAGTTTGAGGCGGTTGTGTGGGCTGGGTTATCAATCTGAGGTATATTGTATATATTGTATATTTTGTACATATTTTTTGTGTTAGGTTGGTTGGTTGTTTGGTTGTTGTCTATGGGTTTTGACCTTTCTTTTTAGGGTCTTCTGACATCTGGGGCAAGAAAAGACTGAGGATATGACGTCGGTCATGCGCATTTGTACCCTGACGTTCTGATGTCAGTCAAATGCGCCTTGACCGACGTCAGCCTTATACTCTGATATTCGGGCCGACCGAGGACAGCGGACTACCCCAAGTGTTAGGACTGCAGCAATGTGGATCTTCGAACATCTACATTTATGGTAGGTACAAAACTGTACTTTCTCTGCTTTGCCCTTTGGTCTCTCTGCTACCCCAAGACTACTCACAAAATCCCTAGCTCCTGTGATTGCCTTGTGCAGGCTCCAAGGCATTTGGATTTTTCCTTATTTAGACAACCTGTTGATTCAGGCACTTTTCACAGTTGCCTGTTAGAGATTCTAAAGTTCATAATATCTCTCTTTCAAAGTCTGGAGTTCACTATCAGCTTTCAAAAGTCTCTCCTTACTCACTGTCTGAATCAGCTTTATTTCAGTGTGTTCTACCTCTGCCAGCCATTCCAGCCAGAGAGTTTCTGTGGGCCCTAGCATTCATGGCTGCTTCTATTGCAGTGCTACCATTTGCCAGACTGCACATGCGGAAGCTTCAGTGGTACCTCAAGTCAGTTTGGCTTCAGCATTGCCACCCTGTGGATTTCAGAGTGCCTCTACTCCCTTGTGTCAAGCAGGAATTCAAGTGGTGGATTCAACAACTTACTCTCAACCCAGGCCTGTCCTTTAAGCCTCCAGTTCCCTCTTAAGAACTGTTCACCGATGCCTCAGACATGGGGTAGGGTGGTTTCCTGTGGTTACCTGAAAGTTCAAGGTCTCTGGCTGCCCATCAGAAGTCAGACCATATCAACATCAAAGAGATGAGAGCAGTGATTTTGGCTTTTTAGGCTTTTCACACTGTGTTCTCTCCAGGCTCCTTGAAAGTTTACATAGACAATACCACAGTGATGTGGTATGTCAACAAGCAGTGGGACACAAAGTCTTACCTTCTCTGCAGGCTGTTTCTTCTGGCCTGGTATTTGGCTATCATTTATCAGCTAACTCTTCAGGCATTGTGTATTCCTTCAAAGCACAATCTTGTGGCACACTTCTTGAGCAAGTCCAAAACACAGGCTCACAAATGGATGCTTCACAGAGATATGTTTCTGGCCGTAGTCCAATGGTGGGGTATTCCTCATGCAGATCTTTTGCCTCCTCTGTGAAAATATAGCTCCCTCTCTTCTTTTCCAGAGTGCCATGTTTCTGTATGCCTTCCCCTCCCCTTCTTCTAATTCCAAGACACTTGCAGAAGATTCAACTGGACTCACCAAAAAATCTTGTTAGTGACTCCCTTTTGGCCAAGATAGCATTGATTCCCCCTCTTAATGCATCAGGCCAGAAGCAATCACTAGAAGTTACCTCACTGGTTGGACCTCCTCACACAGGACACAGGGTCACTCATCCATCCTCACTTATCCATTCTTCAACTGACCCTGTAGGTGACAGGGTTTTAATGCCTTTTAGGCACCTTTATTCTGAGGATGTGCTCAGGGTTTTTACAGGAGGCAAGACAACCTGCAAACAGAAAGTCTTGTATGTCCAAATGGAAAATATTTTCTGTCTGGTGCCATGCTTATAGTCAGGACCCTTTTTCAGTGAGAGTCCTTCTGGTTCTCTCCTATTTGTGTGAGTTGCTCTGGTCTGCCTTGGCCTATTCTTCTGTAAAGGCCCATTTGTCAGCTGTTTTTGCCTTTCTGCCCTTTAATCCTATTTTGGCTTCTTGTTTCAGGTCAAACAGTTCTTTAAAGTTGTTGTGCATCTTAACCCAACAAGGAAACTTATTCTACCTACTTGGGACCTTAATTTTATTTCGGAAAAATTGACCTAGGCTCCTTTTGAGCCTGCACTTTCAGCTTCTCTGCAACACTATACCTGAAAGACTGTCTTATTGCTTGCTCTTACTTCTGCTCAGAGGGTTTCTGTGCATCAGGCCGTTATGGCCATCCCTCCTTTTTTTTTTTTTTATTGGGACAGGGTGTCCCTTCATAGTAATCCTTCTTTTATGCCCAAGGTTGTTAATGAATTGCCCTTGAATCAGGAAGCACAGATGCCTTTTTTCTTTTTCCTCAGTCTGCTAATGATAGGGTCCTGCATACCTTGGATTTGCACTAAAGCTAACCTATTTCGTTTCACTTATATCTTTAGCTAGTTAGTTATTTAAAAATTTCACTTAGTGTTAGTGTTTTTTCAGTTAGTATTACTAGATGCTTAGCCATGTCTTGAGCTGATTTAGTTACTGCTTTGATGTTGTTTAGATGGACTTAAGCATAACAGTTGTTAGCTGCATATTTTTCTTCAGGATAGTTATCGTTACTGTGTGTGATGTATGTTAGGTCTTTGGCAGGAAAACTATCCAAGAATGGAGAAATAAGTTAATGTTAAACATTTTACTGCCTTCTGATGAGGACATGCAGACAGATAAACAGGATAAGGAGAAGAGAAAAGAAAAAAAGCTGGATGGGGTTTGTTCTGAAAGCAAGGCTTCTTCACCAAAGCAACCCATGATGGAACCTCAGCCTGTCAAAATTGTGCAAGGCTCTCCACAACAATCTCTTTTGGGGGTATCTCATCTAGATGTTACTTTTATTCTTTATTATCTTTCCTCTGGAAGAAGAGCAGGTATTTTTTCCTCTGAAAAAGCTCTTGTGAGCTGTTTTGCATCCCATCTGTCTTTATCTCTTTCTGCCAAGTCTACCAGGTCTATCAGGAACCCATCTTTCCATATTAAGTGAGATTGCATGATGTGGGCCTTAGTCAAGGTCCAGATTTAGTTGGACTTCCTCCCATTTCCCCATCTGTCTCTAGGTACACCAAACAGTAGCAGCAATTCCAAAACGCTCGCTGTTTCCTCTCACAAACAAACAGCCAAAGGAGACTAAGCTGTTAATAAAAAATCATTTAATGAAAAAACCAGTTGAGCGCTTTCACTCGACAAAAGCGAGCTTCATCAGAACATCTGTCTCTAGGACAGACCGGGATGCTGCCATTGTATCAATCTTTCATGCACCTTCCCTGGGCATTGTTTTGGCTTCAGGAAATTTGGAGCCAAGACACATCCTGGCACAGTCTGTTTCAGCAATGACAGGACCTTGGGTTCCATCAATGTCAACATCTTCGGTACTAGCATTTTCAGAGTGGGCTGTATTGTTATGGGTGCCTAAATACTGGGGGCCCGGTGTTTAGTCCTCAGTGTCCATGTTGGCCCCATTTCTCTAAGAACATTTTTTTTTTTATATTTGTTGGCATTTAGTCTGACAGTGCCAAAGCCAGTTTTCAGGTCAACTGTGGTTTCTGTGCCTACCGCCTTCTGTGTCAAGCTTCAGTATTGATACTTAATTTATCATTCTTGGGCTCACTGCTACCTGCAGTGATGATGTTCACCTTCGATTTTCTGGAGAGGGTCTTGGCTTTACCCAGTCACGAGGTTATCATTAGGAGATGCATCACTAGTTCTGGCTGGACCCTAAGAAGCCTAGGAGTTAGGAGCCTTCCATTTATCTCACAGATCCCAGAGACATTTGCATCAGAAAGTCTGGAAAATAGATCTCAACATTCTGGGAATGACTCTTCCTTGGGCAGTTTTGGCAAATCTCTTCTGGATGTTCTCATGAGGAAAACGTGCAAAATGAGGCACATTGACTACCATACACAGTCACTCACATTGGATTCAAGTTCCCCTTAATCCACTCCTGAAGACTCAAAATTCAGATAAATATTAGAACTGATAATGCAGAGAGGATCTTGCCCCCCTTGATTCCCTTCCCCCGATGAAGAGATTCTGAATGAGGCCTTTCAGATCACACCCTATTAATTTTGTGTGTGTGTGTGTGTGTGTGTGTGTGTGTGTGTGTGTGTGTAATATATATATATATATATATATATATATATATATATGTACATACATATATATATTTATCTTTGTCTATGTGTACATATGTATATAATTAATATGGTCATGCAGTAGGCATGGCAGGAGCCAGATGTGGTAGCATCAATACCTACAAAGCTTGATAAAATTATTTCCTCTGAAGGACAGAATACATTGGAATAAGCACCCTTTGCAGATTTGATTGTGGTAGTTGTAGCAGCTGCAAAGGAGGTGCCCATTGTGAAGAGTCTGGCAGTCTACCCACACAAAAGAGATTTGAAAATGATGGATTGTACGGGGAAGTTTGCCTTCACATCAGGCACTTTTGTCATTAGACTTCTTAATTAACTGATAAATATGACTTTCTTCCAGTGAGAATAAGCAGAACAGACATTAGACTAGCTGCAAAGACTGCCCACCCTAGACACTTGTAGACAAACTGAGTCTCAGGCAGTGACTATCTTAACTACAAAATGTAGTCAATTAAGCAACCAGGGCAGTTGGGACAGGCATTAAATTGAGACACCATACCTGGCTGTAATCATGAGGACTTTTGGAGAAGTTCAAGGCAGTCACCAGTACCTCCTTTGATGTGTCCTCCCTGTTTGGGCTCCAGGTAAAAAGAAATTCTCAAAACTGAAGAGGGTATGACTCTCTTTATTTTGGGGGCATATTTGTGGACACACAGAGGTCCCTTGCCAGGAACTAAAAAGGCCATAAGAGTTTGTGATACAAGATGTCCCAGCAGCAAACTTTTGAGTAGTTTTCAGATAGGAGTTCCTGCAGCTGTGGTGGCCCTTCAAGGGACACAGCTCATGGCAGAAGTGGTCTGCACAACTAGGGATTCTGCAGCCCTTCCCTTAAAAAGCAACAAAGGAACCCCTGAGACTTTGCCTGACTGATCCACTATGTAAGCAGTCAGGGTCTCATTTTCCTGCACGAGAAACTGTGGTTGGCCATCACTCAGATCAAATGAGTAAGGGAACTTGAATTCAGAAGTGCTACCATTCCCTTTTTTGAAAATATTCATGCGTCCTCCACCCTCATTTCCAAATGTCCCACCCTGTCAGAAAGAGGGCACCAGGATAGAAGATGACAGCCTTTTTTATATAAATTGTGCCAGGACCTGCAGGAGATTTCTTTGCTCAGTCTAGGAGCCAGTCAGTATCATTTCAGAGGCCTGCTGTTTGGTTTCTTAAAACCCTAGGGTGTACAACAAATGTTTGGTAGTGATAGTTGATCTGATGAGACTCTAGGAAATCCATATGTACTTATACTAGATGACTGGCTCCTCGTCTCGACCACAGAAGAGATACTAACAAAGGCTTGTAGCTGTTTCCTTTGACTATTTTTGAGCATGGGAATATCAGTCAACATGGCAGTGTCATAGCCAGAGCCATCACAAAACCTGATGTTTGTAGGCTGCCATCTGGACATAGTATAAATGATTGTGAAATTGCGACAGGACAAGATACTTTCCCTACAGTCTGACATACATCAACTGTTACCCTGAAGGTACTACTGCTTATGGCAGTAGCAGGCAGTCTCATAGCTCATGTGTGTTACCACAGGAGAATGCTAGTACAGTGGTCTTTGATGGAGAGTCATGTAGAGCATACAAAATGTCTGTCCAGAGTTTACAGAACTCATTTTCAGTGTTAAATACAACCTCTCAATCTTGCCACAGGAAGGCTCCTTTATTCCCCTTTTTCCATCACTTACATGTACCATGTTTGCGTCTGCCTGAAGTGGGGGGCATTGTTTAGGGCAGATGAGTTACGGAATGTTGACTCAACAGTTGACCAGTCTGCATATCACTGTATTGCTGATGAGGGCAGTCCTCCTTGCATTGCAGCCATTCCAGGATCACTTTCCCCAGGGTGTCATAGAGATGTGTAGAGATTTCTGTAGCATAAGCCATCTCAGTCATTATGGCTACATCTTATCCGAAAAGCTCTGCTAAGCATAATGCTATTTTGCCAACTATGTTTTGACATTATAACCTGCTTCTTGAACTTAATGTTGTAGAATATTCTTGCATTTGTAAATATGTTTTTAGTATATTCTTGTATCTGTAAATATGTTTTGTTCATTTATTATGTGATCCTATTTACCTGGGCTGTGTTTGCAAATGGTCCATTGAGATAAGTGCACTACCCTGGTAAACAAATATAAATAAATAAATAAAATATAAATGTATTAATAGCATGTTAGTAGTTTTGTGTATCAACAAACAGGGTGGCACCATGAAAATCTGGAAATGGGTAATTAACTCATAACACTTTCTGATAGCAACATACATCACCATTCAAGCAAATTACCTAGTGGACAGGCTCAGCAGATATATTCGAATACCTCCCTCAACCTGATGGTAACACAAAGGGTTTTCCTTTGATGAGATTAGTCTTGCTGCAGTCTTTTTGCATCCCCATCGTACACAAAGTACAGCAACATCTTTGCTTTGATTCTTCCACAGGGACACACTCCCAGTGCTCTAGTCCATCAGTGTCCATCAGGACTTATGTACCTTTTTCAACCCTTAATCCTGATCAACACACTCCTCCAGAAAAGCAAGTTGTGCAGAGCCAAAGTAATCCTCATAGCCTCATTATGGCCTTAACATGTTTGGTTTTCCCCTAGTTTGGACTATCTTCAAGATGTTGTCCTTACTTCTGGATCTGACAGATCTTCTGCCCCACCTGTCCAGCAAGCCTCACCTGAATATTCAGTCCCTAGAGCACCAATGGTAGTCCAAATCTTCATTGCATCACAGAAATCTTCCACTAGGAAAATGGCAGAAGAAATGGAAGACGTTCTCTCACTGGGTGATTCAAATGGGCTTAGGTATCTTCACAGGTCCAATTCCTGCAGTTCTGTGATTTTCTGAATCTGTATTCAGTGTATATTATGGATTCTCCTTTGTAAATGTTTATCTGGGGCAGCACTATCCAGTTTTCTTCAGGACTTTAGCTTCAGTTTCCTGGCATCACAGAACATTTGCAAAGCCATTATAAAAGGAACATTTCTCCATAATCCCCTTGTCAAGGACCCTGTTCTTCCTTGGGATCTTAATTTTGTTCTAGAAATGCTTACTGTCTCTTTGAACTGTCTTTCATAAAAACAATTTTTCTTTCTAGTCATCATTACTTCATCCAGGACAGTGTAGGACATACAGACTTTTTCATGCATTTCTCCTTTATCTGGTTTTCCACAAAGACATGGACTCCTTATGAACCACCTTCCTTTATGCCCAAAATAGCATCCAAAGTATTAGTTAATGTATCAATCTGCCAGTATTTTTCCATTGTATTCTAACAGAAGAGAATATGTTCCACACAGTCCTGATACCCACAGAATGGTCAAAGACCCAAGCAGTGTTGAAAACATGATCAACTGTTTGCATCCCTTGCATCTGGTAAATTGGGTCAAAAAGTATATAAAACTGTATTGTCGAAATGGCTGTCGGAGAGCTCCTCATTTGTACACAGTTTGTGCAAAAAAACTCTTCCATCTTCTTTAAAAATGCTTTAGTGGATGATTTATGTGCTGCAGTGATGTTAGTTTTACTGCATACCTCTGCAAAACATTATAAACTGGACGTGATTTCTGGATCTAGTCCTGTCTTTGGGGTCTACATACTCCATAGCATCTTGTCATGTTGATACCCAAGCCTTGTAGCTGGGGACTTTGTCCAGCAGTTGCAACTGGATTGACACGATAATGTAAGATATGATAGTTATGTACTAACCATAGTGCTGAATTTTCATTGTATGATAGTTGTGTACTGACCATAGTGCTAAATTTTTATTATGCTTATCTGTCTAGTTCAACCAACCACACCTTCTTCTCCCTTTAATGTCATTATCAACCCCCTTTTTACCCATTTTCTACATAGGATTGAGGTGTCTCTTCAACATTTGCCATCTGTCTTGATTCAGCACCTCTCTCCTACATTTTTTGACAGCCATGCTTGACTATCACAGTTCTGTCATGCAATGCATCTCTTTGTTGGATGCTCATGTTTCCTCTTGCCTTCTGCCTGTCTGTCCCAAATCTTCTTCGCCAAATTATTTTCCGCTTTCCTTCTCCTGTGCCTAAACCACAGTAATCTGTTCTCTTTGATCTTCTTTGAAATTGGATCTACTTTGGCTTCTGCTCTTAGTCCTTATTTCTTCTTCTTTCTCACAGTCTGCAACTTACCAGTCATCTTGGACATACATCTCCATCATATCTGGTTTCTTAATCTTCTCTGCCTTTACTGTCCACATTTCTGTCCTGGTTATACCACTGTTTTGTACAACTTCACTTTTTAACTTCTTTGGCATTCTTGTCACACAGTACTCCTGGCACTTCAATTGACTGCAACACCTCTGATTCTAGATTTGATCTCGTCATTCAAATTTGTCACCACTGATCCTACTGACAGACCTTGTAGGTCTCCCAGAGACCATTTTGGATCATTACATTACTATAATTTTATTTAAAAAAAAATCTGTAAACTATATCAGCAGCACTGGAAGTAAAGGTTAGGGTTTAACGATCATGTACAATCCCCCCATATGAAATATTAATGTATTTACTACCTCAGTGCATCATGTTTGCAGTTACGATTTTGTTCCATTGCAGATCCACTTTATTGTGAAGTTTTATTGTTTCCACTGCATGAAAAATTACATTTAAAACTTATTGGATTAGCCATTTCCTGTAGGTGTTGTGGTGTTTTTATGGCGCTGATATTTACCTTGCTGTTTAGTTACATGTGACATCATGCAGTGTGAGATTCTTACTTCATGTTCACAGCAGGACAGTGAATGTTATGAAATGGGGTTGTAGCTTGAACGCTAACACTGGACATTATATTTTACTATTTCAAGCTTAATATTTTGAATCTTTTATGGTTCGTTGCCTTGTTATTCTGCATGTGAAATGCATGCAGTAGCGTACAACAGCATATTGAGCAGAAAGCACGTCAGTGAACCATGTGCAGCTAAAGCATCTCATTAGATATTGAGCAGTCATATTTGAGACTGTTTCACTAGAGAAGGACATGCTGCAGACCACTTAAAATGTGCCATAAATCCTGTTATGTTCTCAGGCTCCAGTGTAATGATTCCCATGATGTCCACAGATGTGTGCTACAAAAAATCATGCCTTGCTCAATAAAAGTAATTCTAGTTTTTGATTGTATCTTCTACTGACATCACAGCATTGCTGGATGTAGAGGAATTCATTTTGTAATGCTTGGTTAATGTGTGATAATATATTTCAGCACACAAGAGAATAAAAATATATTTTAATCATAATTTTCATTGGATGCAAATTATGTTGTAATGCATTTTAGAGTAACTTTTTTCTCATTTACAGAACAGCTGCACAACATGCAGAAGAACTGACAGACCATTACTATTATACATGATGTTTAAATCCCTAACTCTACCTCCCATCCCACCTATCTTCCCTCTCAGATTGTTTCCCTTTCATCTTTTTCATATACTGGCATCTGCTGCACACTTATATATACATATGTACTTACCCTGCTGGGTGCATTTACAGAATTCTCACATATATTCCAGCTACATACCACTACTGCTTTTACACTATAACTCGTAGATCTTCTAACATGAAGATACGGGTGCTTAGAACATTGAGGACTTATGGAGGATGATGACATTAAGTGATACGGTTATTTAGGAGACTTCCAAGGTGGCTGCACACTGATCAAAATCTTAACTTCAGCTCTCCCAGTGTGAAAACAGAAACTAAAAAATGACAGCCAGTGATAATGCCAGCTTGTGTAAACTTCAGTTACTGGCCAGTAAGTACACTGCTTGGATATCTGCAAAGAAGAAACTAGAAGAGCCTGAAAGAAAGTCAATTGGAATAGGTGATGAGAAAACACTGACTGGAAAAAATCCTGCTGCTGTTCAGCAAAAAGCAGTTCAGACACCAGCTTTGGTGCAAGACATGGCTTCCAGATATCTAGAGGAAAAGGTAAGTTAACTGTGCTTAAATCTGATTAAACTAAATGAAACACTGAAGGAGTATATCAACTCAAGTAACAGAAGGGCGGCAAAAATGGAAGAAGCTTTAAACAGATATTCAGATGAGATGATAAAACTTCAAAAATGAGAAGTCAAAGTGAAGAAAGAGGCTGGCTGAATGTGAGACTGTTCAAAAGGAGATGTTTCAAAACAAATGGTAGAATTAAAAGACAGAGCACATGGGAAAATTTTGAGATTTTCTGACATACCACAGAAACTAGAAGGAACAGACTATTAATTTTATGGAGATGCAAATAAGCAGCTGGACTAGTATTCCATAGCAGGAGCTGTTAATTGAAAGAGTACACCATATGTATGCTTCAAAATCTGGCCATGAGAAAGCAACCAAGACCTTTATTAGTAAAGATATAAAACTGCCAGCAGAAAGATTTAATTTTGACAAAACTGTGGAAAAAGTGAAAAGTATTAAAAGTTAGGGACAGTAGATTGTTTCTGGAAAATGATTATTCACTGTACACCGGGCAGAAAAGAAACAAAATTATTTCAGTAATCAAGAAATGTCAGGAGGCAGGTATGAGATTCATGCTGCTTGTCTCAAGTTGCCTTCAGAATATTTTGCCTGGAGGGTCAAAGTCATTTTTGATGCAAAGCAGGCCAAGGAGGAAATGCAAAAGTTTGTCCCAAATAAATAAATAAAAAATAAAATGAGCTTTCAAGCAGAAGACAACTCTACTGCTCATTCTTCTGATAATAAAGTACATGGGGAGACTTTGCCAGTGAAGCCTTTTCCACTATTCCAAAGTAAAATGCTTAAGAGACAGAGAAAAGCACATGGGTTGACCAGAAGAATAGAGAATACCTTGGAATTGAACCAGAATTTGGAGTTGGGAGATGGAGATGAACAGGAAGAAGACCAGCAACATGAAAATTAGTGAATAAATGTGAGACTACAAAACATCAGTCACATTTGTGAAATACAGCTGTATAACATTAAGTGGAAAGAGTGGAGTTTTGTTGGCTTTGTTAAACTTGTATGGAACTTTAAAGTATTTGCCTCATTTCATGCCATTAATGTTTGGAAGGATTCTGAGGGAAGGGGAAGAAGGAAAATGGTAGCTGTAAGTAAAACAATTTATTTTCTTAACAGTGTTTCTATGAAACTTTTCACAATATAAATTGAATATTTGGTAATAAAATATTTTTAATTTTTTCTTGTATGTGATTGTGGCAGCCTCTACTAGGCCAATAATCAAGAGCCTCAATCCTCACCACTGACACAAGTGAGAGATGGTCACTAAAAGCAGGAATGAATTTACACAGTAGTGTAAGATGCAGCTCTCTGCTTCAAGCAAAGTTTCCCCCAAGAGTACACAGGGAACCTGCTTCAAACCTGAGACTGGACTCTGTGATTCTCCAGATCCCAAACAATACTCACTTTGGAGCACAGTGTCCCAGTTCCAAGTAGCTGAAACACCCACACGTGTATCTGATTTTCACTCACACGGTGTGGGTGTCTGATTTTCTCACACACACACACACACACACACACACACACACACACACACACACACACACACACACACACTCTTGGAAAAGGCTGGCACAGATCTACTAGCTTTGCCCCCTTCTGCCACGACAATAAGGTAACACACTGCCACCAGTCAACTACTCTATAGCAATAACCCACACCTGGGTGTGGGTAATGCGGGATTTACCCACGGTTGGCGTGGTTTGGTCACCCTCGGGACCAAACAAAGACAACCGTGGGTAAATCCCGCATTACCCACACCCAGGCATGGGTTATTGCTATTATACTATGACATTATTTAAGAAAAGAAATAATTACTTTTCTTAAATAATGGCATTGTATAATGCCTCTTTGCTGCCCTTCCGCAGCTGGCTGGTATCTGTGGCATTTCTGATGTACTGCGCATGCCTACGCAGTACTTCAGAGCTGTGGCCAAAAGCAACGGAGAAAGCAAGATCTCCATTGCTTTTTACACAATGTGTCGCTATGTTAAAGGAGTTTAACATAGCGAGACAGCTTTAAAAAAAGCAACGGAGATCTCCGTTGCTTTTTTTAAACCTGTGTCGCTATGTTAAACTCTTTTAACATAGCGAGACAGTGTTTTAAAAGAGACTTATACTAATGGAAAAAGTCCGGGCAACCGGACCTTTTTCCATTAGTATAAGTCGATTTACAACGTGCACGCTGGCCAATCAGCATGCACGTTTTGGAATGTTAATGGGGGGGTCATGGTATAATAAGGCTGTTACAAGGGTATCCAATTATACTGAGTAAAATCAATACTAATATAAATGGTATAGTGTAACCAAAGCAGCTAGGCTTTTTGGAGTGGCCAAGGTGTCACTAAAATAAGCACAAGTGGTCTCAAGATAAGACCAGACACAGATGAAAGGTATAAAAATATTTAATAATAAATAATAGAAACATGAAAATACTAAATATCTGAGTACAGTAAACACCAGCGTTTCAACCATAGGACAAATAAAAATAACACAGCTGGACAGATTCAAACAGATGCTGAAAAACAGTACATGTTATGTAGTCCTATCTGGCCACAATTCTTGCTGGATGGGTTCGGAGCCAATTCTCGCGCCGACTCAGCCGATACTAAAGCTCGAGAGCTTTTACTGGCTCAAGGCTAACCCCTATCCCATGGTGCCTCACGGCAATTCCCCAGATCTTGTTTGCCGCGAAAGCTTCATGGTTGTCTCCTTACTGGCTCAATGGCTAAGTAGAAGATTTTTTTATAAATCTTATTTTTCGTCTATTTTCTTCATATTTCTCCTTAATAGTTGTTATCTATTACCTGTGTGATTGTTGAGTGCTTGATCCCCTATTCCACCTTTTTAGGATTGTACGGCCCATTTTAGTTAGAGGGCCACAATTGCCCGTTTAAATTAGAGGGCCTTTCCTCCCTGAGTGTTAGTCCTTCTTCCCTTAAAAAAAAAAACAAAAAAACAAAAAAAAACTTTATAAATTTGCTGTTGGTTATAGTTAGTATTGTTATTATTGTTATTGTTGTTAGCCTTGTTTTCTTGTCAGCATGTCTAAAGAGAAAGATAGAGAACATAAGGAACACCACCCTTCTGGGTTCAAGAAATGTGACAAGTGTTCCCAAAAAATGTCATTGACTGACAGTCACACTAGCTGTGTGTCCTGTCTAGGAGAGGCTCATTTACAAGAACCCTGCAGGTTTTGCCATGCCTTCAGTACTAGGGTTCTTAATGAGAGAAAACGTAAATTGATAGACAGGGGTCTTATGACTAGTTCCTTCAAGGAACAGCTGGAACTTGGTCAGACAGCTCCCAAAACTGTGAAGAGAAAATCTTCGGTTCCAGCATTGGAGCCATCTAAAAAGTCTAAAGCAATGGAGCCAAGGAGTTCTGGCTCCAATTCCGCTTCTTCTGTATCAGTGCCGTCTGTTTCTTCGGTGCTGAGGCAGTTATTGACCCTATTTCACCAACTTTCAGGTCTCCTGTTTTAGAAAGGAAGAGATCTCCTTCTGTCTCCACCTGTTCCTCCATGAAGATATTGAGCGGATGGTGGAGAGGTTGCTCTGTGACCCGGCTCTGGCTAAAAAGTTAGCTCTTCCAGACCCAAAGGCTTTGGAGCCATCCTATCTCCAGACTACTGCTCCTCCTCCAACTGCTTCGCTTTTGGAGTTGAACACTTCGAGCCCTTCTGTGTTGGATCCTTCGGTTCCTAGAATTCTTCCTGCTTCCTCGGAACCAATAACTCTATCCTCAGCCGCTCAGTCTGGAGCCAAGGGATCTGAGAGCCGACACTCTTGAGTCAACTCCAAGAGGGATAGTCACCCCGGTTTTTCTTCGGAACTGACCCTCCCTCTCGGTGCTTTGGCTCAACTAAGCTCGGTTCCCATGCCTGCTTCGGAACCTGTCCGTTCTGCTTGGAGCCAACCTTCCATCTCCTCGGAGCGGAGGTTGTCTTTGAAGCGGGGTTGAAAGGCCTTCGGAGCAATAGAGAAAGCTTTGTCAAGTGCCAAAGCCCTGCCTTTGGACCTGATGTCCCACCAGCAGCCAGCAGCAACCTCTTCTTCCCTGCCACCCCCTCAGTGTAGGGAACCAGAGACTCAAGCAGCCCCCATTGGAGGTGTCCCCTCTTCCAAGACCTCCCCAGATTATCCCACTGGAGAGCTCCCTTGGAAGAGACTTTGTAAGAGGAAGCACATTGACTCACCTGAGTCTGCCATGTCAGACACTGATTTGGATGAGTCAGAAGGGTCCTCTAGATTCCCCTCTGAGGATGTCTCCTTTGCTGACATACTTGAAATCCTTAGACAGAGGGGTGATTGGAAGACCTCTAACCCTACTGAAGACGAATCAGTGTACCTTGAGGCCTTTGGTTCCCGACCTTCCAGCTCCAGGGCGACACCGCCTTATGACCAACTCTTAGTCATATCCCGGAAAGCCTGGACCACCCAGGACACAGTGGAGCCTATTCTGAGGAAGCCAAACAAATGTATGACTGCACCGGAAGATAAGTCCTTTCTTTCTAAGGGAGTTCCTGTGGATGCTATGGTGGTAGCAGTGGCCACAAAAGAGTTGTCCGAGACATCATCTAATATCCATCCTTCTAATAGAGTCCAGGAAGATGGATAGGTATGGAAAGCATACCTTCTCTTCAGCGACATTTACCTTACAATTGCTGAATTACCTATCCCATTTTACCAGACTTCTAAGGGATCTCCTGAAGGAGTTGGGAGACACTCTTCAGGGTTCAGTAGCTTCGGGATCCATGGACAAGGTATCTGCGCAGCTCTCCATCCTTACATCTATAGCTAACTCCTCCATGAAGCTTATTTCCTATGCAGCTGACGGAGTGAGCAGGGCAGCCACAGCAGGAATTTCTCTTAGGAGACATTCCTGGATGCGTCTGTGTAACTTCACAGAATCCTTTAAGTCTTCCTTTACCAACGTCCCCTTTGATGGTTCAACTCTTTTTGGACCGCAGGTAAAAGAGACTTTGACCAGGTGCGAGCAGAAAGGGGAAACCTTATCTGCTGTTGGAGTCTGTTTCTCCCTTCCTTCTAGACTCTATCCCAAGGCTCAAACAGGAGGGAAAATGTGGTTCCATAAATCTCAAAAAAGTTTCCCTCAGGCACACAGTCAACCCTCCCTTAGAGGCAAAGGGGAGGATATAATGGAAGACGCCACCCTCGCGGCAGAGGAGGTCCACAACATCAGGGAGATAAAGATACTTTCTCTGATCGTCCCTTCCATCTCCCCTGAGAGGTTGCCCGACTGTCCATCTCTGGAGGCAGTCGGGGGTCGTCTTTCACTGTACCCAAGCACCTGGCTACAAATTTCCCAAGATCGTTGGGTACAAACCATAATATCTGGAGGTTACCTTATTCCCTTTGTTTCTGATCCCCCAGTAAACCAGTCTCTACCAGACGTGCCACCCATTCAGTTAGACCGTGCAACATCAGAGGTCATCTCGTTGCTTCAAAAAAGAGTCATCCAAGAAGTCCCCACAGAGCAACTAGGATCCGGAACTTACTCATGATTCTTTTTATTTCCAAAAAAGTTGGGACTGGAGATCAATTCTAGATCTCAGCAAACTCAACAAGTCTGTAAAGAAATCAGAGTTCTGTATGATCACTCTGCAGTCGATATTTCCCTTTATCAGGAAAGACAATTGGATGTGCTCAGTAGATCTTCAGGACACGTACTATCACATCAAAATAGATAGGTGCTCCAGAAGACACGTACGCTTTCGTCTGGGAGCCAGTCATTTTCAATTTCGAACACTGCCCTTTGGCCTCACTACAGCCCCCAGAGTGTTCACCAAATGTATGGCAGTGGTAACGGCTCACCTGAGACATCAAGGATTCCAGGTATTTCTGTACCTAGATGACTGGCTCCTCACTGCTACCACCAAGCACCAACTAATCAGAACCAGGGACAAGACTCTATCCTTGTGCACCAGATTAGGCATTACAATAAACCTAAGAAAATCAGCCTTATCTCCATTGCAGTGCATTGTATTCTTAGGCTCAGAAATAGACTCAACCACCATGACAGCAAAACTGACACCAGAAAGGATAGAATCGTTGCATGACCAAGTCAGATCCTTGCTGAAGAAAGACAAAGTACAGGCCAGGATAGTCCTTCAGGTCCTAGGGACTATGGCTTCCACCATTCTCTTAGTTCCCCTAGCCCGTCTGCACATAAGAGTACTCCAGTGGCTATTTGCCCAGTGGTCAATGCAGGATCTCCCCCTGTCTCACCAAATTCTCATCACAAACTCCTGCAAGAAGGATCTAACATAGTGGTTACATACGGATCAACTTCATCTAGGTCGCCCACTTGCTCCCTCTCAACAAAATGCAGTCTTGACCATGGACGCCTCCCAGATAGAGTGTGGGGGGCATTATCTGGGAATGATGGTCCAAGGTATTTGGCAGGATCACAAGAGCCACTTGCACATAAATGTTCTGGAGATGAGAGCAGTGCTGTACACGTTGTAAGCACTTCACAGTTCTCTTCCCACTGGGACAGTTGCGATTCAATCAGGCAACATGTCTGTAGTATGATACATAAACAAGCAAGAGAGAACCAAATCTTACCCACTTTGTCGAGAGACTTTAAGAGTATGGAAATGGGCGATGGACACTCAATGCTTTCTGGTAGCAACGCATATCCCGGAGAAGTCCAGTGTGATAGCCGACAAACTCAGTCGAGCAATTCTGATGTCTCACGAGTGGTCCCTGAAAACAGAAGTTGCAGAAGAGATTTTCTGCAAATGGGACCAGCCTTGCTGTGACCTATTTGCCACTTACATGGACACCAAATGCAGCAACTACTTTGCCCTCATTCCCCATCCGGGGATATCACCCAGGGATGCTCTGGTCCATAGTTTGCCTCCCGGACTTCTTTATATTTTTCCACCCTTTCCTCTCATACCAAAAGTGATTCAGAAAGCAAAACTGTTGAAGAGTACCCTATCCTCATTGCTCCTTAGTGGTCTGGCCAAGTCCAGTTCCCCTTCCTGTGGCTCTATCTCTTGGAGGAACCATGGATTCTGGAACCATCTCTAGACCTTCTGATTCATCAATTGGGACAGTTCCATCCTACCATCCAAACCCTGAAATTGACAACATATTCTGATTTCTTCACACAAACCTTCCACCAGGAAATTATATTCCAGTAAATGGAAAAGGTTCTCCATTTGGGCAGCAAACCAAGGCATCGATCCCTACTCAGCTCCTATAGAGTCTATCCTGTCCTTCCTGGCATCCATTTTTCATGAAGGAGCTGCAGCTGCTACTGTTAGAGTTCCGTTAGCTGCCATCTCTAATTATCATTTTGGCTACATGGGAAGTCCAATCATGTCCCACTCTTTATGTAAAACCTTTTTGAAAAGAGTCCTCCTTCTCAGACCTCTAATCAGATGACCACTGGAGCCCTGGGACCTAAACCTAGTTCTTACATCTTTAATTTATCCACCTTTTGAACCCTCTTCTTCATCGGATCTGGAATTCTTGTCTTGGACGACATTGTTCTTAGTGGCTATAACATCTGCTAGGAGAGTTTCAGAATTGCAAGCCCTCACCATTCAACCTCTTTACATTGTTTTCCACAAGGATAGAGTCTTGCTTAGAACTAATCCTTCCTTTCTTCCTAAGGTATGTTCAGAGCATAATCTCAACACAACTATCGAACTACCAGTTTTCTTCCCAAATCATACTAATAAATCAGAATACAGACTACAGCAATTGGATGTCCACAGAATTCTCAGGTTTTACCTGCACAGGACTAAAGAATTTAGAAAATCAGACCAATTGTTTGTTTCCTTTTCAGACAAAAATAAAGGCTTGCCTCTTTCTAAGGTCACTTTGTCTAAATGGCTTTCAGACTGCATATAATTTGCTTACAAAGCTGCTGGCAAACAGTTACCAGCCAAAGTAAAAGGCCATTCAGCCAGAGCAGTATCAACTTCATATGCCTTTAGATCAAAACTCCCAATTGATACCATTTGTGCAGCAGCTACTTGGGCAAGTCCTCATACCTTTGTCACTCATTACAAATTGGATTTGGTCTCCTGGGACAGGTCATCCTTTAGGTCCACTGTGCTGAAGAGTCTCTTCTCTTGAGCCACCCAGGATAAAGGTGCTAGGGATGCTGTTCCATCCAGCAAGAATTATGGTGAGTGAGATAGGACTACATAACATAAAAAAGTTATGTACTTACCATAACGTTCCATGCTTGTAGTCCATCTCTCCTACATTCTTGCGTCCCACTCTCCTTCCCCCTTCCTGTTTCCTGGAGGTACTGGTGTACTATCCATTATGCTGTCTGACCTGGTTGTAGTTGTCCGTCCACCTGGCATGGATAGTAATACAGACTGTTCTGTTTGTATGTGCATACTTATTGATAGTATACTGACTATTATGTACCTATTTACTTTCTTGCAAACAAGATCTGGGGAATTGCCATGAGGCACCATGGGATAGGGGTTAGCCTCGAGCCAGTAAAAGCTCTTGAGCTTTAGTATCGGCCAAGTCAGAGCCGAGAATCAGCTCCGAACCCATCCAGCAAGAATGTAGGCGAGATGGACTACAAACATGGAACGTTATAGTAAGTACATAACTTCTTTTTAACTAATCTCATTAAATTTCCTAACTGTTTAAAAAATAACTTTTTCCTAGCTAACTTAATTAATACAGCAAGGCAAGAATGGATGCTGAGATGCTTACTTCCACAAGACAAGGTGATGAGCTTCAAAAGTAACACTGAATTAACTAACTGACCTGTGATAACTGTCATAGATTTTTATATTGGGTTCCAAAGAAAATAAAACAAAACAAGCCGCTGTGTGAGTTCCATCCTGTCAGTGCTGGTTATGGAATGACATCACATTTGATCACCTGACTCTGGTACAGTACACATTTAGAGCTTTGCAGTAATTGAAAATTATAGAACAATTTCAAAAGCTTTTACTCTTCCCTTCCATAATTTTCTTTTTAAATATAAACATTTAATCAGTTATAACAACACTGTACACACATCTGTACAAGTCAGTGTGACAGTCAAATGACACAAAATTATTTACTGTACAATCCTCCAGCTAACTATGCTGGCATTTGTTACACATGCACTGCTCTATTCTCCCTGGTATAGATAAATTTACTAACATAAGCATTTGCCTTTTTTCCATCTTCCTCTTACTTTCTTTCTTCTGTTTTGGTATTAAGAAATGTTGGCATTAGAGTGCAAAAAGAGAAGAAAGGATATGCAAAAGTGTGTTTAAGTTGTAATCGTGGGTTGTTTAACTGGGGAGTGAGGTGTAAAATTACACAGATCAAAATTCCTGTAGAGCTGATAAGTTTTGTCTTAACTTTTGCACAGGTGAAGGTCTGGGTTAAGATCCTCAGCTTTCTCTAATAACCAATTTTAATTAGAAACCTGTAAATATGAGAACACCAAATACAAAGAAAAGTATTCCTTTAGCAATAAATGTTTCTACTTGTCTTTCAGGCTGCAACAGAGGACTGCATTCTTTTTTTCTCTTAATTTTTCATGGAGGCAAGCTGATAATAGGGCAATAAAAGACAGAACACTGGTATTTTCAAGGCTAAAATGTAATGATTTCTGAAAGTACAGAAGTAGTTTTCACATGGGGGGATAAATATAAAAAAAAAAGAACAGACACCAATTAGTGTAAGTACAAGCACAGGCAATAACATGCATTTCAGATTAATTGGGGCTTTTGTTAGCAACTGTCTGGGCGGCCATGGTGGTGCAGTGGTTAGCATTGCCACTTCACAGCAAGAGGTTCTCCGGTTCGATCCTCGGCTGGGGTGCCTTCTGTGCGGAGTCTGCATGTCCTCCCTGTGGTCACGTGGGTTTCCTCCGGGGTGCTCTGGTTTCCTCCCACGTCCCAAAGACATGCTGCAGGTGGATTGGACACTCTAAATTGGCCCTAGGTGTGAGTGCGTGTGTGTGTGTGCTTTCTGTGGAAGGTTGGGCGCCAGGCTGGCAACTCGATACTGTAAAACTCCACTGCCAATCATGAACGGACAGGTGATCCACTGTGGTGACCCCTAACCAGGAAAAGCCTAAAGAAGAAGAAGAAGTTAGCAGCTGTCTGGCACAGATGTTCCTATTGGGGGTAAAATTTGTTATTTGAAGATGTACATAGTTATGTGTATTTGTATTAAGTTAACAGCTTATGAGGGTGTTCTGGGTGTGTGTGTGTGTGTGTGTGTGTGTGTGTGTGTGTGTGTGTGTGTGTGTGTGTGTGTTTTATTATTTATTAAAACAAAACATTTTGTAAAAATGTGACATAGGTTCCAGTGTTGATCTTAAGACAAAAAAATGGATAAAGGATTAACCTGTCAAACATTAATGGGTGCATATATCACAGAAGCTGGAAATAGACATTTTAAAAATCTGCTATATATAATAGGAGGGAATAATGACTTCTTAACATAATGCTGACACTTTCCATATTATATTGGAATGTGAATGGTTTCACAGGTGTAGACAAAAGGAAAGAATATTTAATTATGTTAAAAAATGCAGAGTGCAAATAGCAGTGCAACAGGAGACACATTTGGAAATAATTGAGCATGTAAATTTGATAAAGGATTTCAGGAAGGATATTCTGTAGAATATCAGGGATAAAGGAAAAGATGAATACCTATATTAATTGCTAGATGAGCTACACTAGTGATAGAAGAGGAAAAAAAGATAATGGCAGATTTATTGTAGTAAGGGTCTACTGGCAAGGGATGGGGATTATGCTGTAATGTGTTTATATTCAACATAAAACTGTCTTTTGTAGCTTAAACAATTCGGGGAAGAATAATCAGTTTTCAGCAGGGAATATTACTTATAGGTGGGAACTGGAATTAGACTTGCAGCAGTGAGGATGTCTCCGGGGACCTAGAAGGGAAAATATAACAAAAGAGGTTAGATTTCTGAAGAAATTTATGAAACTGTTTGGTATGAAAGATGTGAATTTAGTAGTAGGAATTCAGAGAGAATTAACATATTATATCCAAAGGAAAATAACTGGGCTAGACTTGCCAGAAATTGTATTTCATATGAACGTGTCCATTTAATTTAAAACTTTGATAAACATCCAGTAACTACTTCATATCATGCACCAGTAATTACTAAGTTAAAATGTAGGGTACTGAAGTAAATATGAGGCACTGGCACTTCCCAACCTACCTGTTAAAAATAGAGGAATTTAAAGAATAGGTACTGGAAATTATGCAGGAGTTATTAAGGCAGATAGTATTCCAGAAGTTAGTGAGAGTGAGTTGGGTAAAATGAAAGTGGAGTTCAAAAATAGGTTAGAAATAAAAGAAAAAGTGATCTGGTTATGAAGTAATAAGAATTATTTAGAGGAGCTAAGAAAGTTTAAAGTATTACAAAATAAGGGGATTCTCACAGAACAAGAGGAGGCACAACTGCAGAGTGATAAAGAGGAAATAAGTAAGTAGTTGGATAATATATGCATGAGATTAGAAAGACTGCTGTTAAGCAACTGTTTTTAATAATAACCCCAGAACATAAAAACTTTTGGCACGACGACTTAGGCAACAGAAGGTAGAAAGGGTTGTTGCCAAAGGGTGTATATTACATGATCAAATGATTAGGTGATCGAACACCTAAACATCGACCATGTAATATCAAAAGCAAAAAACAACGAACGGCCAATTTAATGCAGGGAAAGATTTCCCTTAGCTGTTCTCTGGATTTTGCCATTTTTTCCACTGTGGAGCGATGTTGGAGTTGGTATATTTAGTTAGGGGGTGCGGGGGCCTGTACAGTTATTTTTTTTTTTTTTGTGGCTGACAACATTTCCTGGTGGCGTTCACTATTTTGCAGTTTGATATTACTTGATCGATGTTTAGGTGTTCGATCACCTAATCATTCGATCATGTAATATAGACCCATTGGCAAATTTAAGAAGCCTATAACAAAAAATAGAGATCCTGTAGAGGTATTCAAGATGTTTTGTATAACGCAAAGAAGTGAGGAAATCAAGAAAAAGAACAGTTTTTTATGGAATGCCAAGGTTAGAGGTAGATGAGGCTCACCAATTAACAGTTAAGATAGGAGGAGATGAGATAAAAATGGTGATGTATAACCAATCTACCAAAAAATCTGCAGGAATAAGTTGGGATTCTGGTGGAAGATTGGAAGATAGAAGGAAAGAAAGTGATAAAGATCTGGAAGGTATTGGTTAACAGTATTTTAAAAGGGGGGCTCCAACATCCTAGAAGAAAAGCTGTGGTGGCTGTAATACCTAATGATGGTAAAGACCCATCCAATCCAGCTTCATATAGGACCATTTTGATTTTAAACCATGATTAAAAAAGCATTTGTCTGTAATGCCTAAAAGAATGGCAACTGTGATACCAACATTGCTAGATATGGACCAGTGTGGTTTTGTGGAGGGGAGGCAAACATTTGACAATATTAAGAGAACAGTGATGATCCAGAGGGGAACAGTATGTAAAAAAAATATTGCTGATATTAGTGGGTCTTGATGCAGAGAAAGCATTTAACAGAGTAAGCTAGGATTCGATGAGTAAAGCAATGAAAGCATTTGCATTTCCTCATACAATACTAAAGTTAATTAGATGGAGATATGAGGTATCCAAGGCAAAACTCAAAGTGGGGAGGGTTCCTCTCTGATAAGTTATGTCTGAACAGAAGAACCAGACAGGCCTGTCCATTTCCCCTTTATTATTTATGTCATATTTAATATTTTTGGCAAAGGAAATAAGGGACTCAGAAATTCAAGGATATAATTGGTATGGTGTTCAAGAAACGTTGGCTTTATTTAAAGATGATATTATTTTATACCTGATAGAACCAGAAAAAGGCATGTCAGTGTTGTGGAATATTCTGAAGCAGTTGCATGTTTTTTCTGGATATAAAATGAATGAAGATAAAACTAAGGCTATTGCTATTGATATAAACTGTGTACCCACACATGAATTGATCCAACAATACCTATATTTATGGGGACATGATAAAATGGAGTATTTAAGAGTATGGATTAAAATGGATTTGATTATGGCAGCTAAGAATATGTGGGAAGAGACTAAACAAAAGATAATACAAAACCTGAGAAACTGGAAGTTCTTGCCTTTGGATATGGATAGCAAGATACAAGCAGTAAAAATGTTTTTAGTCCTTTTAGTTTTATACACAAGTCAGATATATTTTTATCAACAAGATGAGAGGTCGTGAACAGTAATTGATAAAGATTTGAAGTATTTTATTTGGGAGGGGGAAGTGAGCAAGAATTAATTGGGATAAGCTGATCCTTCCAATAGAACAAAGAAGTCTAGGATTGCCTGATTTGCAGGGAAATTTTAGAGCCGCACAGATAAGACTCTGGTATATAACAAAAACAGAAAGCTACAATTAAAAGTGGAAAAGGATGATGATGAAGTAGGGATTATTCAAGAAATAAGAAAATAATTGGATTTTGGACGCAGATATTTAAAGACAATAACAGCAGTCATACAGAATATTATATCCATAAGTTAAAAGAAAGTATACTTAGAACTAAGCTAGCATGAGAATAAAGAGAGGAGATTCTGCTGAAAAGGATGATTGCAATAAGGGTTACAGAGACTAGAGAAGAGGGGACTATAATTTACTGGAAGAAGATGGCAAAGGTACCAAGGTATTAGATAATTAGAGAAGGAAAGGTAATAGAATGGGAAGATGATAAAACATTTGGATTGCAGGCTGGTGATTGCCTTCCACAGGGATTGATATCAGATTATAGAAAAAGAGAAAGGAATAGGGAATCCTGAATGAAACACCTGCACTTGTTGAGTTATTAGTTGAATGTAGAACAGAATCTGCTGTTATAAAGGGATAATAATTAGTAGGACATATAAAATATAGCACAATAACAGTAAGAAGCGATCCGAAGAGGTCAGAAAACATTGGGAAGCTAGATTAGATATGCAGTTCACCAAGAAACAATGGGAGGACATAGACATGTCTCCCAAATATGGAACAAAATCTATAAGTTTTAGGATTTTTGCCTGGAAGTGTTTGCATAGATACTTTTATACCCCAAGCAGACTCCAAAGAATTTTCCTTGGGTAGATGGCAAATGTTGGAGGTGTGATGGGGGAAGAAAGAGGAAAGTGGGATCATAAGTTTTGAGTGTGTAGTGAGTTGGCAGACTTTAAAAAATTCCTTACAGAATACTCTGTTAGGAATATTGTGTGAGCAAAGTTGTATAATTAAGGAAGTAATTTTTTTTAAGGTAGGATACAGGATCTGAATTGCCTAGGCATAGTAGGGTCTTGTTAAGTTTAACACCAATACCACAATGTAGAAGCACCAAAGTTGAACCAAAGTAGAACCACCAGCTGGTAATCCACAGGATATTTATTGTAAAACGCACTCTGACGTCTTGGCTTCACAAGCCTTCAAGGAGTATAACATTCACAAAAAGTGGCCTGCCTATATACACCCATCAATTATACAGTTAAACATAATTAATCAAATTCAATAAAATATTAAACAAAGAATCTCCAATTAATCTCATTATTTAACCCCTTAGGGAACAAAGTACCAAACTTTAAAATATATACAGACTCTTTAAAAAGCATTTTTTTAAATAATTTTCATCACAGTATGTATCAACTTGTTCCAAAACAGTACCACTCAAATCATCAGTATTACCATTATAAAATTTATTAAAGTGCACTGCTATTGTACTTTCCTTTCTGTTTTTAACTATGTCCCTAACATGTTCTAATAACCTAATTTTGAATGGTCTTTTTGTTTCTTGTTAAGTTTAATTCTGGTGGCTGTCCAAAAAGTAATTACTAGAAAATGGGAATCAAAGTCTAAGCCAACCATACTAGAAGTAGTGAATATAGTAACAGAGATAAAAGAACTGGAAGTGGGACCTTTCTAAAAGGGTAAGAGGAAATTACATAGAAAAAGATGGGAATTGTGGGGGCAGTACTTTGCAGAATGATGTTTTAGAGGAGGAATGAGGTTTATGGAAAGGTAGACACTGAATTAACTATATAATATTCGACTGGCAATGACTGTATAGAGGATTATATGGGATGTATAATGTTCGCAACAGAAAATGTCAGTATAGTTTATTTTCATTTATATAAATATATGATTGCCTATGTCAGATGTGATAATTCAATAAGGGTGTTTCTTGCTTAAAAAAAAGAGAGAGAGAGAGAGTGAGAACTGTGTGGTTCTGGCATGGCAGGTGGTGGGGTTGGAAGCACAGACCATGATCCAAGTGACCCAGGTTCAGCAACTGAATTAGGTGCTGGAAGAGTTGAGCATGGGTGGATAGGTGTGAACTGCTTACATCAGCTTGCTCATCCTAGAGTGAGGCAAGAGGCGCCCTGGTTGACCAGAATTATTCCCATGCAAGTGGAGGTTTGCATGACAGCAATTGTTGCAAGACTGGGATATGGGATTGGTGTTCCATAGTGGTGACAGAAACCTTCATGTCATGTGATTGGGAGCATGCACATGTTAACATGCTACAGCAGGCATAGAACCCCCACGGTGACATGCATGCTTGCATTAGCTAGTAGAGGGAGAGTTTACTGACCCAAATACAAACCCTCCATAATGGCTGCCAGTATGACAGCAGATAATAATAAGCTAAAGAAAAGAAAATGAAAGTAAAGTAACAATGAGGAGTTAAATCCATTCTGTAATTCATGGCAGCCTTTTTCATTTTGCCAGTAGTATGTTATGACAATGCTTGGTTTTTAGGGTATGTGAGCATATGCATTTCTGCGTATGATTTTATGAATGGAAATCCGGCTGTGCATGTGCAGAACTTTTGTAATTGTTGAATGAAATGGACAGCTGTGCACAAACATGTTGAGCTTCAGGTAACACCGGTTTGCTTGATTAAGGTATTCTAAATGCTGAATACTATTGCTAGTAGAAAAAAGCATACACAAATAGTTTAAAACTGAGAGCAAGCTTAAGAAGTTTATGTTCCTTTTGTTTTGATCAGGTAGAGTATGTTATGTTATATTAGCAAAGCTATTAATTTAGGGGTTTATTCTTTGAAGTCAAAATTGCTTACATTTTTTATTGCAAGGGATGCATGGGACTGATTTTAAAGAAAATAAATACATTCTGATTTGTTGTATAGTGTTTTTAGTTAGACCAGGCCTGCCACTCAAAATCTACTGAATTACGGACTTCCAAGATGGCTGCACTCTGATCAACAGCATAACTTTTGCTCTCAAAATGTGAAAACAGAAACTGAGAAAAATTATTGCCATTTGGGTAAAATTAAGTTACTGGCTAGTAAGTACACTGCCTGGAGGCCAGCAAAAGACATTTGGAAAAACCTGAATGAAAATAAACCAGAAAAAGTGAAAAGAAAACACTGTCTGGGAAGGATTCTTCAGGCATTCAGCAAAAAGCAGTCCAAGCCTTAGCTTTGGTTCAACAGATAGCTTCCAGTAATTTAGAGGAAAAAAATAAGTTGGATGTACTCGGAGCTGATTGAAATAAATGAAACATTGAAGGAATATATCAAATCAAATAAAAGGCTGGAAGAAAATAGAAGCATTAAGCAGTTAAGATGAACTGATAAAACTGCACAAATCAGAGGATGAAATGAAGAAAACGCTGACTCCTTATAGGTTCATAGGTAGGTACTAGGCTATCGGCCCAAGGGCCTACGTAAGCCTAGCCAGCAAGGTTCCATAGCTTATGCCACCCAAGAAAGTTATTTTCCTGTGCCACTGTCCAGCAGAGACACAGAAGTGATCCCCGGGGTGTATTTCCTATTTCCCATCCTCTCATCAAGATTTTTCTTGAAGAGTGCTAATGAAGAACTTTGACATAGATGGGTAGCTTGTTCCAGAGTATAGGAAGTCTCTGGGACAGGAATCTATCCCTCCAGCGTGTCCTGTTTATTGTGGTGACAAGGTTTAGGTCCCTAGAGCGTGTAGCTCAGAGGGATTGGGATTTCTTTAGGTGTAGCATGTCCAACAGCTCTGGGTTTGACATAGCTTTATATGTTAGGCAGAGATCACCTCAGAGTAGGCGAAATGCTATGGAGTAAAGCTGGAGTTTTTTGAGGTGGTCAGTGTAGGGCATTTGTTTGAGGCCAGTAATCCTCTTTGTGAGGTACTTCTGTGGACTTTCCAGCTGCTGCAGATGTCTTATGAGGTACATTCCAAAAGGGGCATTGTACTCTGTAATGGGTCTAATGAGTGACCAGTAGAGGGGAACAATGACCTCTTTTTTCCTGGATGAGAACCCTTTTTTGATGAAGTGTGCCACGTAGAAGGACTTCCTGACTACTGTGGCGATGTGACTATCAAAGGAGCAACTACTGTCCACCTGGGTCCCAAGGTCTCTTATCATGCATTTGGTGTTAAGTAGATTGCTGCCTATGTAGTAGTTCATGGGAACAGAGTTTTTACCAAAGGAGATGACACTGCACTTTTTGGCATTGAGCTTGAGGCCATGGCTCTGACACCAGGCATCTGTCTCAGTGAGGCCCTTCTGTAGGATGTCCACATCATTTGGGGACTTGACTATGGCTCCTAGTTTGCAGTCATCTGTGAACTTTGTTAGCCAGAGGCCTTCTGTGTTAGCCTGTACTTCAGAGAAGTAGATACCAAACAGGAGAGGTCCCAGCACGGAACCCTGTGGTACACCACTTGTCACTGCTTTGAGGTCAGATTTGGAGTCTGCAACTTTTACAGTGTGGATTCTGTCAGTGAGCCAGTTGGCAACCCATCTTGTGATGTAGTGATTTATACCTAGTTTAGTGAGTTTAGCTATAATTCCAGAATGGGGGATGGTATCGAAAGCCTTGGCGAGGTTAAGATAGGCTGTGTGAACCACCTTACCCTCATCCATGGCTTTGGTGACTGCCTCAAAAAAGTTGACCAAGTTCAAGAGGCATGATCTGCCTTTCACAAACCCAAACTGAGTGGGATCCAGAGTTTGGAGGTTACCAATGTCTTTGTTTATGAGTTCCACAATGATACATTCCATGGCCTTGCAGACCAGGCTCGTCAGGCTAATAGGTCAATAGTTCCCGGGATCAGTGGTGGCACCCCCTTTGTGGAGTGGGATAACTGTTGCTGTGTGCCATTCAATGGGCACAAAGCCTGATGCAAGGCTATTATTGAACATGGTGTTAAGTGGGGAGGCACTTTGTTCTGAGGTTCATGTAAAACACAGCCTGGGATGTTGTCCGGTCCCATGGATGCTGTGTTTTTGGCTTTAGAGAGTGCAGCTTTTACCTGCGTAGTTGTGATTACAGGGATTCTGCATTCTTTCTGTATAGATATGGGCCCTTTAGGGGGTGAGGGGGGGTAAAGTTAGCACTGAACCTATCTGCCAGGATGTTGGCAATATCAGTTGGTTCTGTAATTTTTGTGCCTTTGTGCTGTAACTCAGAGCAGATCTGGTTTTTGCAGTCTAGATTCTTGACATAGCTATAGAATACTTTGTGGTTGTCCTTGGATTTAGTGGCGATTTTGTTTTCGTAGCTAGCTTTGGAGGATCTTATAAGGGATCTCAGCTTCTTACTGAGGCTGACCAGTGAGCTCCTCCACTCATGGGATTTTACTATCTTTTGCAACAGTTTCTTCCTTCTGTTGTACAGTTTGTTTATGGCAGGGGACCACCAGATTGGCTTCCTGTTTTTGGAGGATAGTGTCTTGGTTCTGTTTGGGATAGCATGATCCATGCACTCATGTAAGTGCTTATAGAGTGCATTTGTGTAGGATTCAGCAGTTGTAACTGTATTGTCCGTCTGCATGGGTGTCATGAAGTTCACCATTTCTGTCTTAAGAAGCATGAAGTTGGCTTTGGAGAAATGTTTTACTGTGGTTTCCTTAATGGGGGTTGGGAGCGGGATGTGGATATCAAGGGTGATAAGCTTATGGTTGGATTGGACCAACGAGGAGTTGTCTTCAGATGTGGAACACTGGTCACTCATGTTGGTAATGACTAGGCCTAGGATATTGTTGCTCCTGGTGGGGGTGTGGATAAGTTGATCTAGGGCATTGGCGTTTATGAATTCCAGAAAGCGTTGAGCTTTGGAGTTGGTACACAAGTAGTTTTCCCAGTTAATGGTAGGGTAGTTGAAGTCTCCCATTATTAGGGTGCTTGGTTGAACCCTAATATTTTCCAGTACATCAAGAAAAGAGGAGTGGGAATCCTGGGGCATGGTGGGGGATCTGTAGCAAGCTACAATTTGGATTGCAGTTTTGCCCAGAGTTAGTTGCACTTGGATAACCTGGGATGCATTATGCTGAGCAACTAGCCTGGAGGTGTGGATATCCTTAATGAATATGGACACAACTCCGCCTTTGGTGTTTCGGTCCAGGTTACATGGCCAAAAAGTGTGGTATGAGTTATAACCTGGTAGTGCAGGGGTGGTCTCTGGACCCTTGAACCAGGTCTCAGTCACTGCACAGATATCAAGGTTTTCCATTTTAAGGAGTGCCTCGAGTGAGTGCATTTTGAGATTTAGACTTCTAGCATTGAGTAGCATTTCCCTCAGTTTTTGCTTACCTGTTCCTGTTATGGTGGTGAATTTGTTATTTGAACCCTGCCGAAAAAAGGCACTATAGGGGCAGCAAGAGCCTTAGCCAGTATCCAGAATCCCAGGGGCGACAGGTGCAGGCCATCTGTGGCAAAGCATCATGGTCTGTTGACCATGTCATCCCAAGCAGACAGATAATGGATCCCCTTAGAATGACACCAGAAGCTTAGCCTATTGTTGAAGTCAATCATTTTGTCCTTGTACTGTGGTATCATTTTGGGTGATGGCAGAATGCTACTCAGGGCTAGGGTCATACCTGCCTGGGCTACAAGATCGGAGAACTTTTCCATGTCTCTTTTCATGTAGTCCAGGGAGGTATGTCTCAGGTCATTCACACCAACATGGACAATGACAGAGTCATATTTGTACTTGTTGTGGAGTGACCTGAGTGTGTGAGTTATGTGGCAGATCCTGGCACCCGACAGGCAGCTGACAGTAACCTTCTCCTTGTTTAGCCTGGTGAGGGGGACATCAGTGTGCCTGACTATAGAGCCAGCTATGACTAGTGTGTTGGGTATGTTGTTTTGCCTTATTGGCTGTGGTTGAGTGTCACACTGAGTCTGGTGGCTATGTGTCATTTGGGTTGTGTTGGGGGGGTGGAGGTTGCTTGCGTTTCTGCTTTGGAGGTCTCTGTTGCTTAGACAGATTATTATTGAGAGTCTCCGCAAATGTTTTTGTGTTACTATGCGTGGATTTTGATGGTGTAGATTTAGTGAGACTATGTGATGAGTGTGGTGTGGTGCAAATGCTTACCTTCTCCTCATGACTGTCAAGTTCAGTCTTGGTTGGAGAGAGCTTTACCTCCAGTTTGGCTAGATAAGTGCATATCTCACAGGTTGTAGTGTTGGGTGGTAGGAGTAGAGGGTTGTCTGTGTACATGAGGCAATTTCTACATTGCCTCAAGATGCCCAGATTCATCAGATACACAGGAGAGAACACCGGGAGCTGACCTTTGGACATGCCTGAATAAAAAACTATTTTCCTCTAGATAAGTGAGGAAAGTGAGTACAAGAGCTGTTTTTCTCTAAGCAAGTGAGAAAAGTAAGTACAACAATTGTTTTCCTCTAGGTAATGAGGAAGATTGAGTGCTATAGTAATTAGTAGCTTATTTAGTGCTTACAAGTTCTGAACAAGTGCTGAGAATGAATAAGCAAATTTAAGTGCTAAAACTAAGAATCTGTATCTGCACTAGATGAGTTACAGGACAGAAACAAGTGCAAATGCAGGCTTTCAAATCAGAAAGTTGAGAGAGATGGAAGATTGCCCAAACGACCAATAACTACAATTTCTGAGGCCAGAACCACTCCTTATGTGGTAGACAGGTTACCTAGTGCGTACCACTCCCACTGATAAGCTAGAAGGCTTCCCTCCAACACAGAAAGGCTTGGGGGGCTCAGAAGCTTACATACAGTCTTGGATACAGCAAATATATATCTGGAACACTAGTTATAGGAAAGGTAGGAAACAGGCTTACAGTTTTGTTACAGTTTTTTAGGCTTTACAGTTTTATGAGGGTTAACAGCTGTTTCAAAAATAGAGTTAGAAGATGTGTGCAGTGAAAACCTGAGATGTTCTGCTTTATTAGAGAAACTAATGGAACAGGCTGTATTAATGTAATGAAATCACTGGTAAGCAGCCAGACTTGTGTTCCACTGCATGATTTATTAATTGAAAGTGCACATTGAGTGTATGCAGCAAACCTGACCATGAGAAAGCAGTCAAGATCTATATTATTAAAGATGCAATCATATGAGCAGAAAGAGTTGATTCTGGCAAAACTATGGCAGAAGGGCAAAGTAGTAATAATTAGAGATAGTACAGTGCTTGTAGAAAAGGATTATTCCCTGTACACAAGGCAGAAGAAATGCAAATTTATCCCAGCAGTCAGGGAATATTGAAAGGCAGGTATGAGATTCAAGCTGCTGTATCCAGCTGACTTCAGATCATTTTTTTCCTAGGGGATCAAATTAATTTTTTTATGCAGAACAGGCTAAGGAAGAAATAATATTTATCCAACAAAACATGAGCCAGCAAGCATATGGGGACTCTGCTTGTCATTCTTCTGACAATAATGTTCATAGAGAGATTTTGCCAGTGAAACGTTTTCCATTGTTTCAAAGAAAAATGGTTGAGATACAGAAAAAAAGAGCAAGAGTTGACTAGAAGAATCATGAATACCTTTGACATGAAACAGAGTCTGGTGCTGGATGATGGAGATGAAGAGGAAGACTAGCAACACTGAAATTAGTGAATACATGGAATAGCAGAAATCATCAGCCATATATGTGAAATATGGCTTTGCAAGAAAAAAGTGGTTGAAAAAAGAATGGACTTGTGTTTGTTAAACTTGTGGGTGGACTGTAAAGCATATACTACAGTTTATGTCATTAATGTTTAAAAGGAAACTAAAATGAGGGAAATAAATAAAACAAATTTTGTTCTTATCAGTATTTGTATAAAATATTTCATGATATAAACTACATTATATATAGTAAAGCTGTTTTGTGTAGTGTGTAGTCAAGAGTATTTTAAATGTGTTGGGGGAGTCTTTTCAGTGACTGTTGTCTGTGTTGTATATTAGCGCAAAGCAAATATTTTTTAGTTATAAGAAATATTGGCTTTACAGTATGACAAGAGAAGATAGGCTGGACAAAAGTAAGTTTAATGTTAATATGCTGTGATCTTGGGCTGCTAGGGTTGTGGGGTGTAAAAGTGCTGATTATTTTATGTGTAGAATTAAGATATTTTCTCTTATTTTTTACATGGGTGAATGTCTAGATTAGTGTATTTGGCTTCATTTATAAACAAGTGTTTTTTGTAAGCAAGTAAGCTTTACAAGTAAAACAAAATGATGAAAGCAGTGAGCAGTACTAAGTTTCTTAAAACTGAAAAGATATTTCCTGGGATTCATTAATGCCTACACTAAGTGTACACCATTCTGTGTGAACATGCAACACAAGCATAACATATGCCTTCTTCCTCCTAATTTTAGTTTTCCTACAGCCTTTAATATCAAGAGGGATTCACAAAGTATACCACAAAGTGCAGTCAACATCTGCACTTAGTGTAATCTTTGAGTGACTAGAAAGCACAAACATGTGGTTGGGATGTTCTTGAATATGTGTACACTTAGTGTAGGTGTTAATGAATATGACCTGTTAGCTTGTTTTTTTTCAATAGCAAATGTTCAGTGGGAGGTCAAGAATTCTGCAGCTGGAGGAAGTTGTACATTCTGTTCTCAGTGAAATTTACAAAGATTCTTTGCTGGGTACTTTTCCATGGAGACAAGCTGTCTGCAGGTTTAAGCAATTAATCTTGAGAGTTCTGGGTATTCTTTGCTGAGGGAAATGCAACATTTAAAAGTGCAATATAAATCAGTTCAGTAAAAAATAAAGTTTGATATTATAGGATGTGAATAAGAGATTGTAGTATCCCCAGGAATCTTAATACTGTAATGCATTTACTAGAATAGTGTAAAATATAGTTTTATTTAAAGATAGGCATTGCTTTTTTTAGGGCTAAAACTTAATGTTTTCTGAAAGCATGCAATATGTTTTTCACATGTGGGAGGCAAAAAGAGATGAGAACAGAAAAGGCAACAGGCAGTGTAAGATTGTAAGTGGAATCACATGCTGTAGTGTGCAGTTTACCATGGGTAACCTAAACTTTAGGTTAGGTAATGCCTGTTGGTGCAGCTGTTGATTTGGGGCAATTGTTCCTATAAGGAGGGTTAAACTTCAGTTTTTGAAGATGTACACATTTTTGTGATTATATTTTTAGTTAATAGGTGAGGGAGGCAGTTTTTTTTTTTTTTTCTTTGAGAGTATTCATTAATAAAAAAAGTCTTGAAAAATGTGACGTATGTTAAAAAATGGCTGTGTCCTGTGTGGCAATGGCTGTTTTAGCTTGTTAGAGAAATGTGCATTATTTGTGTAGTTCTCTGTCTAAATCAAGTAAAACAACTGAATCAGGGACAAAAACATATGATAAGCTAACATACATCAAGACGAGACTTCAGGAAATTTACCTACAAAGCCTGATGTGCAGTAGGTTTGATGGACTGATGGCTGCAAGGCCTAATACACTTCATGAGCTACTGGAGCTAGGAATTATACTGAAACACAATCAGAAGTGCTCAGATTAGGTGGAATCAGTGTTTATTACTCAGGAAAGGAGAAGGTAAAGAAAGAGATGTGAAAGAACTCACAAACGAGGATCCAGGGTTGGAATCATCACAAGATTAAAAGTTAACCCCTTCAAACCTGCTCTACCATCCATTCTACTGGCTAATGTTCACTCCCTGGAAAACAAAATGAACTACATAAAGCTAGAACTAACTAACCAGAGCAAGGTGAGAAACTCTTGTGTATTTATCTTCACAGTGCAGTTCATGTGGAGGGGCTATCATTATTTTGTGCAGCTAGAATACAATCTCTCTGTGGGAAAGCAAAGGGGGTGATGTCTGCATCTACATGTATAACAATTGGTGCACCAGCTGTGAGGTAGGAAAACACACTGGCCTGAGGACCTAGAGTTTATGTCACTGAAATGCAGACCTTTCTACCTACCTAGGAAATTTAACAGTGCCAGCATCACAGCAATATGCATACCTCCCTGTGCCAACACAAATGAAGCACTAGCTAAATGATATCATTCTATAAATGATTTGCAAAATCAAAATCCTGATTGAGTACATATAATAGCAGGTGACTTCAATCAGGCAATCCTGAAAACAGTCCTCTCTCAATACTTCCAGTATGTAGACTTTGCAACCAGAGGGGAGAATACACCTGACAAGGTCTATACAAATATTAAACTAGCATTTAAGGCAGTACCTAATCCACACTTATGTAACTCAGATCACCTTGCCATTATGCTGCTACCATCATACAGACCACTGCTGACCAGGGAGAAACCATCAGTGAAGCAAGTGAGAGTATGGCCGGAGTTTGCAGTCTCAGCACTAAAAGACTGTTTTGAGAAGACGGACTGGAACATCTTCAAGGAGGCGGCCACAGTAAACCAACACATCAAGCTGGAGGAGTGCATTGAATCAGTGATGGGTTACATCTCAAAGTGTGCTGAGGATGTGACAGTCACCAAAAGCGTCATCACAAGAGCCAACCAGAAACCCTGGCTAACAAGTGAAGTGTATGAGCACCTGAAAGCAAGGAATGCAGCATTCAAGTCTGATGATAAAGAGGCTCTTGGATTTCCCAGATCTCAATTAAATAAAGGGGTGAGGGAGGCCAAACGCAAATATGGTCAAAAGATCACGAGACACTTTTCCTGAACAAAAGGACTCCAGGAACCTGTGGCAGGGCATCCAGTCTATAACAGATTTCAGGTCCCCGTCTTCACAGTGTGATGATGATGCAGAATTCCTAAACAAGCTCAACATCTACTTCAGTAGGCTTGAGGAAGGGAACAAGACAGCAGCAGAGAAAATCAACAACAACCAGAGTGAGGAAGAGCTCAGCCTCAGCCTTGCTGATGTTAGAAGGACCTTATGAAGAGTTAACCCCAAGAAAGCATCTGGACTTGATAACATTCATGGAAGAGTGCTCAGAGACCGTGCTGAGCAACTAACAAATGTACTCACAGACATCTTCACCAACTCACTGAGTCAAGCCATTGTGCCCAAATGTTTCAAGTACACAAATATTATAACACTGCAAAAGAAGTCACCACCTGCTAGCCTAAATGACTATCGTCCCATAGCTCTCACCTCCAGTGTGATGAAATGCTTTGAGAGACTGGTCAAAGATGCAATAACATCCGAACTACCTGCAGACTTTCATCTACTCCAGTTTGTATACAGACCCAATCACTCCACAGGATATGCTATTTCTTTGACACTCCACTTATCAGTGAAACACCTGGAGAACAAGAATAGCTATGTAAGGCTACTTTTCATCGACTTCAGTACAGCTTTCAGTACAGTCATCCTGGAATATCTGATCAGAAAGCTGGTTCAACTGAGCATCAGCACTCCACTATGCAACTGGATTCTGGACTTTCTTATAGATAGACCCCAGAAAGTGTGTGTAGGCAAGGGTGCATCGGAGAGCATCACCCTGAGCACTGGAATCCCACAGGGATGTGTCCTATGCCCCCCTGCTTTTTACCATAGTAATCTACGACAGATTTGCAGATGATATGACAGTTGTGGGCCTCATCAGGAATGATGACAAGACAGCCTACAGAGAGGAGGTGAATCAATTCATAAGTTGGTGTTATAGCAATAATCTTGCACTAAATGTCAACAAGACCAAAGAAATAATTGTGGTCTACAGGAAGAGCAACAGAGAACACTCTCCACTCATACACAATGAAGAAATGGTTGAGAGAGTAAATAAATACAACATTTTGGGGGTGCACATTCAGAAGACCTGACGTGGTCAGCCAGCATAAATGCCATCATTAAGAAGGCACACCAACGGCTTCACTTCTTACGAAGGTTGAGGAGAATAAACCTACCATCAATGGCTCTCACAACCTTCTGCAGGGGCACCATCGAAAGTTTACTGACAAACAGCTTTACAGTATGGTATGGAAGCTGCTCTGCTTCCAACCACCAGTCCCCTTCAGAGGGTAGCAAAAGTGGCTGAGAGGATTATCAGGAACTCCGTCCCATCCATACAGGACCTGCACATGTCCAAATATATCAGCAGGACAAGGAAAATAAACAGGCATAACACTCATTCTAGCTACAAGCTATTCTCACATATGCTGCAAAACCAGGAGATTCAGAAACAGCTTCTTTCCATTTGCCGAAGGCAAAGGGGAGTAATTACACTATGCTAGAGGGACTCTAAAAAACAAAATGAACGTAAGAAAAATTTGTTAAAAAGAATCAGTTGTCAGCAGGGAATACTACTTACAGATTGGGAATGGAACTTGATTTGCAGTAGTGAGGGTGATCGGGGGACCTAGAGGGGAAAATGTAACAAAAGTGGGTAGAATTCTGAAAAAAATGTTTGAAAATATTTGGCATGGAATATGTGAATTCAATATTTGGTACTCAGAAAGAATTTGCATATTAAACCCTAAAGTACAATAACTGGGCTAGAGTAAATAGAAATTATATTTCACAGGAACATTTGCATTTAATTGAAAGCTTTGACACACATCCAGTAACTATTTCAGATCATGCACCAATAAAATTAAGATAAAATTGCAAGATAATAAAGTAAAAATGAGACGCTGGCAATTTTTTACCACCTACGTGTTAAAAAAGAGAGGAATTTAAGGGATGAGTAGTGAAAACTATTTGAGAATTATTAGGGAAGATAAAAATATCTTCAGATATTATAACCAGTGAATGGGATACAATGAAAATGATGTTTAAAATGTGGTAAAAATGAGAGAGAGAGAGCGAGAGATGGTTAAGAAGTAATAGGAATGAGTTAGCATGGCTGAAAAAGGTTAAAGTATTGCAGAATAAGATAAATTTCAAAGAACAAGAAGAGGCACAAATGCAGAGTGCTAAAGAGAAAATAAAGGAGTATCTGGGTAATATGCATGAGTTTAGAAAGATTGTTGTTAAGCAGCTATTTTTATAATAATGCCAAAGCACAAAACATTTTTGCACAATGACATAGGCAGCAGGAAGTTGAAAGAGTTATTGCCAAGCTGCATCGAGCTTATAGCAAAACAAACAAACAAAAAAAAAAATAACCAGAGATATTTTGGAAATTTTATGAAAATTTGTATAAACCAGAAAAATGTTGAAATCAAGAAAGAGCAGAAATGAAAACATTTATGGAAAACTTAATTATTCCAAGGTTAGAAGTTGATGAGTCTAAACAAATAAGACTTAAGATAGGAGAAGATGAGGTAAAAATAGTGATGTATAATCAATCTTTAGAAAAGTCTCCAGGAACAAGTGGTATTCCTCTGGAAGATTGGAAGTTAGGAGGGAAGAAATGTCTAAAGATCTGGAAGAGTTTAACAGTATTTTAAAAGGAGGGAAAGAACCAGCAGCTTGGAAGATCTTACTTTCTCCATTGCTTTTTTCAAACCTGTCTCGCTATGTTAAATGGGTTTAACATAGCGAGACAGCTTTAAAAAAAAGCAACTGAGATTCTCCATTGCTTTTTTTAAAGCTGTCTCGCTATGTTAAACCCATTTAACATAGCAAAACAGTTTGTAAAAAGCAACGGAGATATTGCTTTCTCCATTGCTTTTGCCCACAGCTCTGATGTACTGCATAGGCATACGCATGTGCAGTACATCAGAACAGCCGCAGAATACCAGACAGCTGCGGAAGGGCAGCAAGGAGGCATTATACAATGCCATTATTTAAGAAAAAGTAATTATTTTTTTCTTAAATAATGTCATTAGATATAATAACTCATTTCTGGGTGTGGTAATGCTGGATTTACCCACGGTTGTCTTTGTTTGGCCACTTGGGCTTCACCCTCGTGACCAAACCACACCAACGGTGGGTAAATCCAGCATTACCCACACCCAGGCGTGGGTTATTGCTATAATAAGTATAAGAATCAGTCAGAGGAGGTTAGAAAGGATTGGGAAAAGAGACTGGAAAAGCAGTTTACAAGAGAACAGTGGGAGGAAATATTGATGAATCTCAAGAATGCAACAAGTCCATAAAGTTTAGGATCTTTGCTTGGAAGTGTTTGCATAGTTATTTTTTATACCACAGGCAAACTTCATAAACTTTTTCCTCAGGTAGGCAGCAAATGTTGGAAGTCTGACAGGGAAAAATGAGGTAACTGGCAATCTGTGTTTTGGGAGTGTAATGAGTTGACATTTTAAAAATTCCCTACAAAGTACTCTGTCAACAATATTGGATGAGCAAATGACTATAACTAAAGATATGATTTTTTTAGCTGTGACACAAGATCTGAATTGCATAGGGATAGTAAGGCCTTATATTTAATTCTGTTGGCGGCCAAAAAAGCAATTCCTAGAAAATGGAAATCAAAGTCTAAACCAACTTTATTTGAAGTATTGAATATTATAAATGAGATAAAAGAACTGGAAGGGGGGTCCTTAGAAAAGAAAGGGAGGAAATTACAGGAAGTAAATGGAAATTGTGGGAGCAATACATGCAGAATAATGTTCATGAAGAGGAGTTTAAGGGAAGACAGGAATTCTGCAATTTATGTAATGCTGGACTGATGATGATTACAAAACAATTAGGAATGACATGATGTGTGATGTATGTAAATTGAAAAAATGTCCATATGGCTTATTTTTTTCTGTTCTATTAATATACATTTGTCTTAAGTGACAATATAATAAAGGTATTTAAAACAACTTCTGATTTAAGTTCTTGTAATTTCATATTCATTATTTCAGTAATGATGTCAATCCATCTTAACCTATTCTACTTTTTTCTTCTTTGGTATTTGATATTTCCCAACATCAGTATCTTCTTCAGTAAATCCTGTCTTGCCATTATGTGACCAAAGTATTTGAGTTTTAGGTATACTATCAACCCTTCTTGTAAACAGGTTGGATTTATTTCAAGTTCTAACAGAATTGATCATCTTGCTGTACAAGGAATTCAAAAATTTTCTTCAGTGCCACAGCTGAAAAGCATCAGTTTTTTTCTGGTGCAGTCTTACTTATAATCTGGCTGTTATAACCTTCTGTTGAGAAGCTTAGCTGGCTCAACCAGAACCCTAAGCTTATCCCACAAACTAGTGCACCGCCCCTCTCGGATGCTTAAGTGAAGAGCCAGAAAAAAAAGACTTCTGCAAAACCTGCAGGATGTTTCCTGTAGTATATGATTTGTGCCCCCTTCCCCAAGCTTTTCAAGTCAAGAGCACCCAAAAAAAAAAACACATTTTTTTGTTCCTTTTACACATCGTCTCTCCCTGATGCCCCAACCATTCAGTGCCTGCTGCGACCCTTCTTCCTGTCTTTTACTTAAAAATAAACATTTTCTTCTTTTAAACCGCAGCAAACTGCTTGCTACAAATGTAGCAAACAGTTGCTATATTTAATCTCTGCTTGCACACAGCATCACTCATATTTTAGTGTGAAAAAAACATTTCTTCTTTTAAACTGTAACACATAAGTGCATTGCATATATTAGTGCATGATTCCCATCAAAGCATAGACTGTAGTGCAGCAGGGATTACCACAATTCATGTCCATGAATAAAGGTAATAATTGCTGGCATACAAAAATGAAGTGTGGAAGGCTTGTACACCTCTTTCCCCTATGTTCATTTGAATACCAAGGGATGATGATAAAAAAAAAGACAGGATCAGAATTCCACAGACAGTGATGCAAAAAAAAAACAAAACTAAATGTCAGTATAAACAATTTGAGAGCAGCTTAGAACTAAAAAAGACTACATTATAAGAAGCTGCCTAGGTAAGTAACTTTTGTACAGCTTAAGCATGGGCCATTATATGTTATAGCATCCCATCTTATAAGTAGTATGTTCTATAAGTTTCACATGAATAACTCAAAGATATAGTTTGTGTAGAGAGGCAAGATATCTCTTGCATTAATATATGTCAGTATAAGGGTACATGTGTTCACATTATATACAATATTTGTTTTATATTTTGAGACTCATTATTGTGAATCCAGAAAAGTGTGACTGAATGACCAGTAAGCCGACTTACATATATTAAATTTGAAATTGCTGTTTCTTGGACTGTTCCATTGTCTTCAAGATATGACAGTCTTGGAGTTGGTATCCATGAGTTCACATTTTTGTGGAGCTTGACTCCCACAGAGGGTTGAAGGAGGCTTCACCCCTGCAAAAAACAACTTTACCATAATGATGTTTAGTATTCAATGTTCTGTATTTTCAGATATTTGTTTTCGTAATTCCATGGTTTGCACTTATGTGTCTCAGAATTACAATAAGGAGCCTTTTATACATAGTGCACCAAGTGTTAATGGAAAGAAATGTGAATGAGTTTACCAGGTGTTTAAATTTATGTTTTGCTAAGTGGATTTGCACATTGTGCTTACTTACTAATCACACAGTAACCATTTACAGTACCTCTGTGATTAGGAAATGGAACAGACGCCAAGTGATTTTGTTGTAGTCTGTACATCTTGGGTTAGAGAGAAACATTTTGCATTGGCATTTAAAGGATTTGTTGTCTTGAATTGCTGTCAGACTACATAGAAACATATTCCCTTATTTAGTTAAATATGAACTTGAGATGTTATTACTATATTTGGTGTTGGTTTTGTTTATGGTTTGTAGAAGGTTGTCTGAGGAATGTAGCTGTCTTTGATAGGTTATATCAGTTTTCTATAGAGGTGCAGTCAGGGAAGTTTTATATACAGCAATCTGTGAATGAGGGTTAGCTGTTATATACTTCACTTTACTTTCACATGCTATCCATCATAGGTTTTGCAAGCTAAGGCAGTGATGCGAGTATGGTGACATGTTTCTGGTGAATGTTGCCATTTTGTTGTATTTTGTAACAAAACAGATTGGCTAACTTTTGTTTAGTTTCCCACAGCAGAGGGTTTGTAGAACAGTTTTTCTAATAGTGCTTTGGCTGTCTTCCTTGCTAGTAGTAGTTGTGATGATGTGAAATAGTGCCAGCTGTATCAGAGAGAGTAGGGCAGTGCTTGTGTAACATATGCCAGTATAGCTAGCCGGAGACTTTCCTGGTAAACAAATGTTAAATAAATAAAATTATATGTCATTTGAATATCAAACTGACTTGTACAGATGCTTGTGTTAAAATATATGTTTGTAAAGTTGCTTGTGTTAAAAATGTATCAACAGTGGGTCGTGCTGGACAGAAAACAAATGTACATGAATGTCAGGCTATATTGTTGTAATTGCTGATGTATATATTTTAACAGAGGATACTGGAAAGGAAGAGGTTAAACTCAGTGCAGCTAACCCTAAGAAAAATAGCCAGCAATTGAATAAATTGGCTAGGCCATAAAGATTATATCTCACAGGTCTGAATGCAGCCACAGAAGCAATGTCAATGAAAAGTCTTTCTGCAGGAATGGTAGAAGTGTTAGGATTGCTTTATAGCTTCCAGATGCTGTATTAAGCCTTTATCTAAAGCTCTGTGTATGTATTGTGACACATTTGTGCCAAATCCTGGCTCAATTTCTAATGAAGGGGTAGTGTGGGAACCACAGAGTTAGGTGACCAAATATGATGTCATTCTGTTGCCAGCACTGAAGTATAGTGAGATTAGTTAAATATTGTTTTACTGTATCTGTCTTGAGTTTTTCCATCTGTGTTTTTTTATATTTCCTGCAGCTGAAACTCTGGTGTTTATTGCGAATAGATATTCAGTATTGTCTTATTTATTTTTATTAAATATAAATAAACATTTCATTGCGGCTGGTCGTTTAGAAAATATTTTAACCTTTGAGAGCACTTGCATTTATTTCGTGGCACTGTGGCTTCACGTTGAAAGTCTTGCTGCTTGGAAATGCTACCATTTGTATAAGTATTCATTTTACTAAGTATAATTGGCTACCCTGGTAAGAGCTTTAGAGTAGCTGGCTTTGGGGTGTTCTGGTGGCAGTATCTACCTTATAGTCTGGGTGGAGGTGTCATAGTGGGTAATTCTGTGCCAACCTTTCCCAGGTGTGTGTGTGTGTGTGTGTGTGTGTGTGTGTGTGTGTGTGTGTGTGTGTGTGTGTGAAAATCAAATCTCAGTGTGTATGTCAGCAATTTGGAACAGGGACACAGAGCACTGATTTCATGCAGAGTGTGGTGGAGGACTTGGCTTGGAACACCCAGCTGAGGACTTAACTGTGAGGTGGTCAGTGTGGAGTCTTATTTGAGGCCTGGAGAGGAAGTCCAGCCCTGGGACTGGTGTGTGTATTCCCTGTGTGCTCTTGAGGGAAATTGTGCTTGGTGCAGAGAGCTGCATCTGAAAATATTGTGTGCCTATTTTTCTCTCAAAGTGAACGTTCCCCACTGGCATCAGTGGTGAGGATTGAGGCTTCTTGATCACTGGCCCAGAGGAGGGATGTCACAGGACTAGGTAGCGCTTTAGTCTTTATGAGCCTCCACTCCTTTTGTGGAGTTCTGCTTTTATATACTTCTAGAGTATTGTGTTAAGGAAAAATTACTATCAATAGATATTTCACGATAATTCTAGTATTGTTTGACTTCAGTATTGGAAGTGTATCCAACAAAGAGAAAGTAGTATGATCCTTTTTAAGTTAATTTTGTTGTTAAAGAGAATTATCTTGATTTTCTTTGTACTTCTTTGTTTGACCAGTCTGCTCTTTGTGAGGCAGTGTGAGATAACATAAAATGCCAGCAGTTTCTTTCAACTGGCTGCACACATAAGAGCATATCTTTTGTGGAAATTATTGACTTAATGAGGGAATATTATAATTTAGATTCTAAACATGTAGCTTTTCCTAAAGGAATATGTTATGAACTGTTACCTCTTGGCGCAGGTAAGTCCCTCATCAATCTGTTCCTTTCCCAACATTACCATGGCTAGTTGAAAAGCCTTTGATTCTGTCTCACCATATAATACATGGAGTGGACCAATTATGCCTTGAAATTAAAAGAAAAAAATAAGCAAAGCTTGTGCTGCTACATACGTAGTGCAGTCACCATGGAACTGCGTAGGAAACTAACTGCTGGCTGTAGTAGCTCTGAGTCACTTCACACTGCCTCATAAGTAACCAGAAGCAGAGTGCATTTCAAATCCACATCCGTATCTTTCAGCTGTCCCTGTTGTTAAGAGATGTCCCTGTGTTTCGCTATGTCCTCCTAAATGTTTTGAATTTGTGGCATGGCAGTGGTGTTTACAATAAACAAATCATACTGGACACTGTAGTTAAGTACTTCTTACTCTTCAAAAAATGCATGTTAAGATATATCTTACTGTTCTATTTGTGTTTTGGTGTTCTAATCAAAGAATACCCAAGTGTCTCTTATTTGTTACCTGTAGCTTTTAATTCTTTAGGTAAGAGAGGCACTGGCTGCAGCAAGAATTACAGATGTATTTTTTATGTTTGTTTTTAGAGAGACATACTTTTTTTATACTTTTCTGGGTCACATCAGTGCTGTATTGTTAATTAACATCTCTTGTTTCTATGAATTATACACAAACCTTATGCTGCTATTGCACAGCCAGTCCTCAGTATTTGGTGCATTCTTCTAGACATGTAAATTGAGCAGACAGTGCGTTTTACTTGTTACATTAAATTAATTTTTTTTTTGCTGAATTTTGGATTTGAGGGGAAAGGATAGCCCCTGCCTTACAAACATCCTGTCTTCAATGTTTCAGCTATCTCTCTGTTTCATGTCAACTTTCCTTATTGACTATCCTATTGTAGATGAGAGTGAATTTGGGAGGTTTCTACTTTGAAATGGCATGGGTTCATAAATATATATGAGGCTAACGACCAATATGATGCTGGAATGATTTTTTTTTCCTAAGTCATCATTTATTGCAAAGTTTAGAATCATTATAGAATGAGCATATGGCTAGTTTCCACAACACATTTAACACTGCTTCTGTTTTTTTTTTCAATTTTTCCAAATCTTTTGGCTTTCTAATAGCATGATGGGGCAAAGGCCCCATTCCTAAGTCAAAGTGTTATTAGATTAAAGTTCATAAAATTAGTATTGTTTCATTCTTTTGATGTTAACCAGAAGTGCCCTTTGCAGCACCCACAAAGTACCCACTAATGACTCCTTCTGTGATCCATTTAGAGTTGCATGTATTGGTAACATATCTAAGTATGACTGTAAATTCGTTTTTATAAGACCCGTTGCTCCTTCTACTATTGGAACTGTCTGGGTATCCTTCTTCCACATTGCCTCATTTCCGCCTGCAAATCCTGGTATTTTATGAGTTGGTGTGTTTTTGTATGTAAGACACTGTAGTCACAGGGTGTAGCAATTTCAGTGATCAATGCTACTTTTGTCTTCTTTTCACGGATTACTATATCTGGTTCTCTTACATTTATTTTTTGGCCTGTTGGTAATGGATGATCCCATGTGATATAAATGTCATCATGTTCAATAATGTTTTATGGTTCATGTTTCCAGTGTTTTTCAACTACTTCAGTATTATAATGTTTGCACAATCCCCAATGCAACAGTCTTGCTACATTATTATGCCTTTCAGTATACAGTCTTTCTGCCATTAGTATATCACAACCAGCAACACGGTGTGCAACTGTTTCCAATTCTGTTTTACAAAACCTACATTTGTGTTTTTCTTCCACATGTTCGATGGACTTTGTAAACCTACATGTACATAGACTACTATCTTGGGCAGTCAATTTTAACCTTTCACCTCTCGTTAACCATTTCTGTGTTCAATCCTGATCAACATGAGGTTACTCCAAGAGTTTTCTATACTTGCAACTGTATTTATGCATTTTCCATATTTCTTGCCTTCTCATCTCATCCTTCACCTTATATTCTTTATTTTGTTTTTTAGCACATTCAGTTGCTGCCTGATTTTTATCAACGTCTGGCTTGATTTCCATTCTCGCTTGGCATCAATATGCTTCTGCTAAACTAAGCAGGGAAGTCATCTTAGATTTATTCTCCTCATGTTTTAAAATTTTCACTACATTTGAATCTTGTGAAGTCAGCAGATATGTGTGCAGTCTTACGATTGCAGATCTACAGTGGATATGAAAAGTGTACACACCCCTGTTAAGATGCAGGTTTTTGTGGTATAAAAAAATGAGACCACAATAAATCATTTCAAAACTTTTCCCACCTTTAATGTGACCTATAACCTGTACAATTCAATTGAAAAACAAACAAATCTGTTAGGAGAAAAAATATAAAAAATAAAAAACTTACAATAAGCTGGTTGCATAAGTGTGAACACCCTTAAACTAATACTTTGTTGAAGCACCTTTTGATTTAATTATAACATTCAGTCTTCTTGGGTAGGAGTCTATCAGCATGGCACATCTAGACTTGGCAATATTTGCCCACTCTTCCTTGCAAAAGCACTCCAAATCTGTCAGATTGCAAGGGTATCTCTTGTGCACAGCCCTCTTCAGGTCATCCCACAGATTTTCTATTGGATTTTGGTCTGGGCTCTGGCTGGGCCATTCCAATACTTTAATTTTCTTCTGGTGAAGCCATACTTTTGTTGATTTGGATGTATGCTTGGGGTCATTGTCGTATTGAAAGGTGAAATTCCTCTTCATCTTCAGACTTCTAGCAGACACCTGAAGGTTTTGGGCCAAAAGTGACTGGTCTTTGGAACTGTTCATAATACCTTGACTAAAGCCCCAGCTCCAGCTGAAGAAAAGCAACCCCAAAGCATGATACTGCCACCACCATGCTTCACCGTGGGAATGGTATTCTTTTGGTGATGTGAAGTGTTATTTTTGCGCCAAACGTACCTTTTAGAATTGTGGCCAAAAAGTTCAACCTTGGTCTCATCAGACCATAACACATTTTCCCACATGCTTTTGGGAGTCTTGATGTATTGTTTTGCAAATTTTAGCTGGGCCTGGATGCTTTTCTGTGTAAGAAAAGGCTTCTGTTTTGCAACCCTACCCCATAGTCCAGACATATGGAAAATAAGGGAGATTGTTGTCACATGTAGTACACAACCAGTACTTGCCAGAAATTCCTGCAGCTCCTTCAGTGTTGCTGTATGTCTCTTGGCAGCCTCTCTGACCAGTTTTCATCTTGTCTTTTCATCAATTTTGGAGGGTCGTCCAGTTCTTTGCAACATCACTGTTGTCCAATTTTTTCTCCACTTTTGGATGACTGTCTTCACTGTGTTCCATGATATATCAAATGCTGTGGAAATTTTTTTGTACTCTTCTCCTGACTGATACCTTTCAACAGTGAGATCTCTTTGATGCTTTGTAAGCTCTCTGCGAAACATGGCTTTTGCTGTAGCCAGTAACTGAGTAAATGTCAGGAAAGTCCTACTAGGATAGCTGAATTTTATTTGGGGTAATTCAGTCTCTTTAATTGATGGCAGGTGTGTACCCAAGAAGACTGAATGTTGTAATTACATCATAAGGTGCTTCAGCAAAGTATTAGTTTAAGGGGGTGCACACTTATGCAACCAGCTTATTGTACGTTTTTTATTTTTTATATTTTTCCCCTAACAGATTTGTTTGTCTTTCAGTTGAATTGTACATGTTATAGGTCACGTTAAAAGTGGGAAAAGTTTTGAAATGATTTATTGTGGTCTCATTTTTTTTTATATCACAAAAACCTGGCAATTTAACAGGGGTGTGTACACTTTTTATATCCACTGCATACATGCAATCAGTTTGAGGAAGCCCATACCTCCTTCAGAATGGGGAATACTCCAGTCTTGGTATATAGTGATTTTTATAAATTATTTGATAAGCAGGAAGCATCCTTCTTGTTTTCCTGTCCAACTGATTTGTTCTTAGATTTCTGCGCTGTTTTAAGTATTAATTTTATTCTTCTAAAATATTCCTTACTAAGTTTTATTTGCATTTGTTCATGTTTTGTTGTTCATCTTTCATCAATTCCCATATAATTATATACTCCCTCTTGCTCACTTTCTTTTGTATCACATTCCTGTCCCAGGCTGATGTTTTCTTTTTGCTGCAGCTTTCCTGCTTTAAATTTTGCTTTTGCACATTTATTAAGACTAAATGACATTTTTATATCATCTGAAAAAGTTTTGACCACTTGCAGTGGTGCTTTCAGTTCCTCATCTGATGAACTATACAATTTTAAGTCATCCACAAAAAGAAATTGAGAAACCTTTACACTTTGATGTTTTCTGGGAGCCAAATTGTAGCCATAACCTAATCTGTTAAGTAGACAGCTTAATGGGATAAGGACAAGACAAAAGAGCAGCTGTTATAGAATCACCCTGGAATATCCCCCTTTGATTTTTTATCAGTGGAATAATAATTTGCCCTTTGTCATGGCTTTAACTGTAAAGTGGTTTGCCATTGTTGTATGGTCACTGTAATGGAATCAATTGGTATAGGTGTATCTTATACATTTTAAGCACTCTTTTATCAACGGATGTGGGATGCTGTCATATGCTTTTTTGTAGTCTTTCTGTGCTTTACTTAGATTATTCCCCTTTTTTCAGTTCTCCATTATGACTTTAACAACAAATTACCCTTTGTTCCATATGACTTTCTTTTGTTACCTTTTTGTTCTACTGCCATTATCAAGTTTACTTCTAATAACTATAAACTATGCCAGCATCTATTCTGTTGTATAGTTTATATGTCTTCGGAAGGCAAGTTGTTGGTCTATAGTTTTTAGGATAGCTTGCAGGCTCGCTCTTAAGTAGGAGTATTGTTTTTCCTGTTGTTAACCAGGTAGGTGTGTATTCTGGGTGCACTCATGGCTAAATTTTTATGTAAAGATGTTAATACTTTTATCCAGAAGTTAATGTATTGCATATGGGCTTGGGATTTTTCATTTAGGGGCTTTTCTTAACTCTGTTTCAATCTCTCTGGCTGTTACTTCATCCCATTTCATATCCTGTACATTTGAACTTCTTATTCTTTCTTTTACTTCTTCTTTCCATTCAGCATCTTTGTTATGTTCCACATGATCTTTATAGATATTTCTCCAAAATGTATCTATTTCTTCTTTTTTGGTAGTGTTTCAATTTCTTTTGCCTTGTTTCCTAATTCTCTATAAAACTTTTCTGGGTTGTCAATAAATTGCTCATTTTGTACTTTTCCTTTATATTTATCTGGATATCTTCTAAGTTTTTCTGCCTGTGCTATTTTTAGTTTACTTGCAATGCACTATAGATCCTGATCTGTCCTGATACTGCGCATTGCTTTTATCATGTCTACCTTTCTGAGTAATTTTGTTGATCTGTTCCCTCTTCTATACTCTTTTAACAGTGGCACTTCTTGTCTTAATTGCCTTATAGTTTCCTCTATGCAATACTTCCATGATGGCATTTGATTTCTCCCCTTCCTTTCCCTTACTGCCCTGTGTTTTTGTGGTAAGACTTTTATCTGTTTTTAATTTAGCTGCACAGTAGTATAATCCTGTTTACTTCTGTTATATCGCATGAATCTGTATGAACATTTCTAATTACTGTGTTCATTTGTTTTATCAAATGTCTACATTTTGGGTTTTATTGACTTTCTGTAATCTCTTTCGTTAATTGATATAAACGTCTGTTCATCTGTATTAAATCAAGCAACTCTTCTCTTAGATCATTTTCTTCAAAACAGAGGGCAGATTCTTTGTTCTGCATTTTCTGCAATCATTCTATGGAATGTTCCAGAGCATCTTTCTGTACCACATTCTCTTCAGTTTCATCCTGTGTTATCCGTTGCTCTTTCATATGGGAACTCACTGGTGTATTACTTTGCAACATTGACTACATCAGAGTTGCCACAATTTCCTGTTCCTTCCCTTGCTGTGCAACTCCAGCTGAATTTCTATACTGGCTTCCTGTGGAAGGCTCCAAAGTATCTCCATGTGGCAACTGATGAGATGTTTTCTGCTCCACTGGTTTCTCCTTAATTTGGGGATCCAGTGCTCTATCCTTCTGTGATGTTATCAGAGTTACATTTTCAACGCTAAATCCTTCACTTCACAGGTAGTCCATAACCTCAGTTTCTGTTTCTGTTTTCTACTATTCCTCTTTGTTTTCTTATTTTTTATATTGTAAAATTTTCCATATCCAGATCCAGATGCCTTTACCTGTATTTCTTTTAAATTATCTTTGGTGCTGCTTTTTTGTATTGATCAGTTTTGCTTTCTCCTTTGCATAAATATTACACCATATTAAATCTCTTTTTCTTTCTCATGTCCATATTTCTTCTTCAGTTGTCTCCTGCTCCTCTTGTTTCTCCTTTCGTTGTTCAGCATGCTGTGATATAACCTGTGATAGAATTTTTACACTAAATTCTTCACTTTGCAGGTATTCTACAACTTCAGCTTCTTGTTTTAACTTCTTCTTTACTGATCGTTTGTTCTGTGTTTCCTCTTTGTGATCTTATTTTTTGTGTTACGAAATTTTCCATATCTGGATGTCTTTGCCTGTATTTCTCTTCAAATATCTTTGGGGATGCTTTTTTGTATTGATTAATTTGGCTTTGTCCTTTGCATCAATATTACACCATATGGCATCTCTCTTTCTTTCCCATGTCCATATTTCTTTTTTATATCTTTCAAAAATCTCTAAATTTTGTTCTTTATATTTTCACACTTCCTCAGTTGCTTAGTTTTCCAAATGGCGCAAGATTTATTGGTCCGTATAATAATGTTTTTCATAAATCTGTTATATTAATGCATACTTACTTTTATTTGAAGCTTCTGACAGTTTTTCTTGTGCAAGTATTTTTCTTTCCTCCAATTTCTCTCTTAATCTTTTTGTATATCTTCTGTCTGGAAATTCTAGGTTTCTTGAATAATAGTAACAGTGTATAATTTCTTTCTTATCCTCAGTAATCCATTCTGTCATCTTCATGGCTCTGTTTTGTTATGTCAGTTTTTGTGGACTACTACTGCTTTTTTCTACAATGGGGGGGGGGTCATCCTCCCCCTGAGCCTGGCCTAGCCCCATTGTAGGAATGTTTCCATGTCTTGAGGATTCTACACTGCCATTTTTTCCCGTCCTAGCACCAGTGTGCCTACCAGGATTGGTCACTTTTTTTATCCTGGGTCTTGTGTATCCAGCTATCTTTTTTATTTTTTTAACCTACTTCTGTCCATGATGTAAGCTATATAAAATACAGTCTTTATATCAGTGTCATCTTGGTGAGATTTAGTGAAAAACAGGTGTGACGCCTGTGCACTGGCCCAGCAATCAAGGAGCATCAATCCTCACCACTAACACCAGTGAGGGGTGTCCATATAGGGAAAGAATAATAAATACACACACATTAAAGTACAATTTCCCTTAAGAGCACACAGAGATCTCAGTCAGTCTGGGGCTGGTTTCTCCCTAGGTCCCTAATAAGACTTACCACTTACACAGCTATAGGGTCCAGATTTCAGCCTAGTGGGCAAGGTAAAACCTCCAGCACCCTCTCTGTCCAACCAGTGTTTTGTGTCCCTGCCCAAGTAGCTGACACACACACTTTGAGATAAGAGTTCTATATAACCACACAGACACTCCTGGGGAAGGCTGGCACAGATTCTCCAGCTGTGCCCCTTTTCTGCCCAGTCTGAAAGGTAGTACCAGCTGCCATCACACGGTAATATCAGCTACTCAAAGACCCTTCTGAAAGGGTGTCCAATTTTTACTGTGCAATATTATTATCCAAATGGTAAGTGTGACTTAACAGTCAAGGCTTGTCAGAGTGACTTGGTACAGTATCACTATATACATGCAATGTACTCTTGAGCTTAAATTAACTCTACATAAAACAGCCACAGTTGAAAGGTTTAAAAATATTTAATAATAAATAATAAAAACACAAGACAATACTTCTTATTACACAGTGCTAGTCAAGAGTTCAGAGATCACAGAGAAATGTTTAAAATAATACCGTAGGAAAGTTCTGACATCACAGAAAAACAAACTAGCCTAATCTTCCTATTTCCTAGCTATATCTAAGAGAAAACCCAGTTCTAAATAACTTACACATAGAGCAAAGCAGTGCTGTTGATGTTGGATGTTCTCAAGACAAAAATGCTCTGAGCTCTCTGATTCTCTCTCTTTAAATTGATAACACAGAGCTGCTTCACATGACATAATTTTTCACACTTCTCTGGTGTTCCCAGGCTAACAGAAACTACACTTACATTCTTTACACCTGGTCAGAAACCAGAGCAATAAAGGACATTTATAGATGCAAATACTAGCCATTAACTCTGGTCTTAAAACAATAGGCAGGATGCCTCCCTCTAGACATATCGACTTCAAATTTTGGCATCAAAGAATTTACTTATCAGCTTTGTTACAGCAGAGTGCACTGTTATATTTTTGCAGTTCAATATCCATTGCAGTCTTTTCACATTTAAGAGAACAAGCTGTGGCTTACATTAATATTTACAAATGACAGAATTATCTACAAAATTCTATCTGGCTAGGCTGACGGCCTTTACCTATCTTCATACATCTCCCTCCCTGGAAAACCCAAGCTAGTTTTTCAAGTGACCCTTGAGAAATGTTGCTTGAGAGGGTTAGAACTATCTGAGTATACCTTACCCCATTCCCTGTCTTGAGAGCCCATCTGCATTGGCATTACTAATCCCACTACGTTGCTGCACTGACATATCATATGCTTGCAATCCTACACTCCATCTTAGCAACTTGGCATTTTGCTGGCTGGCTTTGTTTAACCATGTTAGGGGATTGTGATCTGTCACTACAGTGAATTTTCTTCTATACAGATAAGGCTGAAGTTTCTGCAGTGCCCACACTATGGCTAGACATTCCTTTTCTACAGCTGCATAGCATTGCTCCCTGGGTTGGAGCCTATGACTGAGATAAACCACTGGGTGCTCTTCTCCCTCTGAAGAAATCTGGCTAAGTACAGCCCCCACCCCATGGTTTGAAGTATCTACCTGCACAACAAATTCTTTGCTGTAATCTGGACTGGCTAACACAGGAGGGGTCCTCCCAAAGTGTCCTTAAGCTCCTGGAATGCCTGCTCACATGCTGAGGTCCACACTACCTTATCTGGCCTGTTCTTCCTTGTCAGGTTTGTGAGGGGAGCAGCTATGGTACTATAACTGGAGATGAACTTTCTGTAGTACCCTGCTGTCCCTAAGAATGCCCTCACCTGCTTTTCGGTAACAGGTGTAGGCCATGCCTGAATGGCTTCTACTTTGGCAGGTTCTGGCCTGATCTTACCACTCCCCACTCTATGTCCCAGGTTAGGAGACCTCTGCCATACTCACCTGACATTTGCTGGGCTTAATGGTCAACCGTGCCCTCTGTAGTCTGCCCAGCACCTCCCTGACATGTTGACGGTACTCTTGCCAGGAATGGCTGTAGATGGCAATATCATCTAGGTAAGCAAGGGCAAACCCTCCTGCTAGGATATGATCTGCCAGCCTCTGGAAAGTTGCTGGGACATTTTTCATCTGAAAGGGCATCTTTGTGAACTCATACAAGCCAAAAGGAGTCACAAAGGCTGACCTCTCTCTAGCACTGTGAGTCAAGGGCACCTGCCAATAACCCTTGGTAAGATTGATGGTTGTAAGATACTTAGCTCCACCCAGCTGCTCTAGGGCCTTGTCTGTCCTAGGCATGGGGTAAGCATCTGACTCTGTGTGACTATTTAATGTCCTGTAGTCCACACAGAAAGTACAGTTGTGTACACTTACCATAAATGTAGATGTTCGAGTCTATTCACTGTTGCAGTCATCAGACTTGAGTTATCTGCCTGCAGGTAACCCTCAGTCAGCTCGAATACCAGAGACTTAGTATTTCTGCGTCGGTTGCTGTTGCTCCAGGACTGACATCAGGTCATTAGGGATATAAAAACAGGCAGCCGACGCCATTACATCAGTTTTTCTTGCCCCAAATGTCAGGAGCCCCCCCAATAGGGAGCTAAGTTATGGTCGGGGAAAATACCACCAGTAAAAAGTAAATACCAATACCCCTGAAAAGGGCGGTGGGTAGTAAAAGGCATAGAGAGTTTAGAGAGACAGAGAGAAAAAGAAAAAACAGGGGACTGGAGGGAGGGAAACCAGGACTGCAACAGTGAATACACTCGAACATCTACATTTATGGTAAGTGTACACAACTGTACTATGTTCTTCGTGTTTCACTGTTGCAGTCATCACACTTGAGTAGATTCCCAAAGCTGAAGAAGGGTGGAGGCAGTCACAAAGAGTTAGGGCTGGCTAGAATGCCTTACAGGATTTGGAAAAGATAGGCAAGTGGTAATGCTTGGTGAGGGTGTGAACAGAACTCCAGGTAGCAGCTTCCAGGATGTCCCTGGTAGGGACTCCCCTGAGGAATGCTGTAGAGGTAGAAGTTGCCCTAGTGAAATGTGTTCTGACCCCCTGAGGGGTTGGTTTCCTATGGTGCCTGTAGCAGAATTGGATGCAATGTGCTATCCATTTGGAAACTGTTTGCTTTGAAATGGCCTTGCTCTCTGCCCCTGTTGCAAAGCTGACTAGTAACTGGTCAGATTTTCTGAAGGTCTTAGTTTTATCCAGGTAGAATCTGAGCTGCCTGTGCACGTCCAAGGAGTGCAGGATCCTTTCCCCCTTATTTTGAGGATTAGGGAAGAAGGTAGGCAAGTGAATGGATTGATTGAGAGCCACACTGGACACCACTTTAGGCATAAAGGAAGGGTTAGCCCTGAGGGAAACCCTATCCACATGGAAAATAGTGAAGGGTTCCACAGTTATAAGTGCTTGTAGCTCAGACACTCTTCTAGCTGAAGTGATGGCCAGAAGCAAGGCTGTCTTCCAAGAGAGGAATTTTAGCTCTGCATGACGCTGCAGGCTCAAAAGGGGGTAGCTTGACTTTTTCAGTACAAATTTAAGGTCCCAAGCAGGGGTGGGTGCTCTACTTGGTGGTCTTAAGTTGTTTGTCCCTCTCAGGAACTGTTTGATGAGAGGGTGAGAGAAGAGAGGTGGCTCAGTGTTGTAATGAGCCGAAATGGCAAAGGCATGGATCTTAATGGAGGAGAAGGATAGCCCTCTGTGGAGTAGATCTGCTAGGTAATCCAGGATTAGAGGTAAGGAGGGCAGTGCTGTGTCCGCTCCTTTAGACTGAATTCAGGAGCAGTACCTTTTCCACTTATCAGCATAGGATTTCCTTGTACTGGGTCTTCTGGATTCAAGAATGACGTCCAGCACCTGCTTACTTAGGCTGGTTACTGGGGGAGAATTCAAGGAATAAGTCAGGTTGCAAGATTTAGGGTTTACAGTTGCGGATGCAAGATCTACACCCGCTGCTGAGGGATCAGGGTTGTGTACTGGTGTAGGTGCCAGGGTGGCACCAGTGACAAGCTTCGCAGGAGTGGGTACCAGTGTTGGTGTGGCCAGTCTGGGGCAATCAGAATTGTCCTTGGTCTGTCCTGTCTTATCTTGAGCAATACTCTTGAGAGGAGGGACAGAGGGGGAAAGGCATAGATTGAGAGATTTACCCACTGGAAGGATAGGGCATCCACTTTCCAGGCCCTGCTGTGGGGTGCTTGGTGCAGAATCGGCTGAGCTGGTGATTGTAGGGGGAGGCAAAGAGATCCACCTCTGGGGTCCCCCATTACTGAATCAAAAGGTTGAAGGTTCTGGGCTGTAGTTGTTACTTGTGTGGGTCTAGGAGATTTCTGCGTAAATCGCCTGCCAGTGAGATTTGTCTGCCTGGCAGGAATTGAGCTTGCAGATGGACCTGCATGTCCAAGGCCGTGTTCCACAGGGCCATGGCTAGCCTGCAGAGTGGGTCCCCCCCTGCTTGTTGATGTACCACATAATTGTGGTGTTGTCTGTTTATATTAGCAGGTGTCCTGGAGAGAGAGAAGGGATCTGAAAGCTGTCAGAGTGTGCTGCACAGCTAGCATCTATTTCTGGTTGATGTGCAGATGCATTTGATTTGGGCTCCAGTGGCCCTGAATGCACTTGCCGTCCATATGTGCCCCCCACCCATAGTCTGATGCGTCTGTGGTTAGGGTCTGGGCGGCATGGGGTTGGGTAAAGGACAGTCCCTTGTTGAGGTTGCATGCTGCTGTCCACCAAAGGAACTCTGTCCTTAGACAGGGTATTATGGGAATGACAGTTTCCAGGTCCTGAGAATGTTGGCACCAAAGACTTAAGTACCATTGAAGTTTCCTCATATGCAGTCTGGCATATGGAACTAGTAGGATGCATGAGGCCATGAACCCTAGGGCCTGCAGGATTTTCCTTGTGGATAGCTGGGTTCTGGTGGCCATTTGAGTAAAATAGCCTGTCAGATAGGCTTGTTTTTCTGGAGTGAGGAATGCCATCTGGGATGCTGTGTCCAAGCTTGCTCCAAGGAATACAATCTTTTGACTGGGGACTAGTTTTGATTTCTTTTCGTTGATGGTGTACCCCTGGGAGGTTAGAAGGTGTTTTACAAATGTCAGGTGCTGCAACAGCATTTCCTGACTATCTGCCTGAATCAGGCAGTCGTCCAAGTATGGGTAAATTTGAATATTTCTCTGTCTGCAGTAAGAAATGGCTGGGGCCAGGCATTTTGTGAATACTCTGGGAGCTGTGGATAAGCCAAAGGGAAGTGCAGAGAACTGATAATGTGTAGATCCTGCCAAGAAGCGTAGATATTTTCTGCTTGACTCCCTTATAGGGATGTGCAGATAGGCTTCTTTTAAGTCTAGGGTGACTAACCAGGCATCCTTGGCTAGCACAGATAGAAGCTGCTGCAGGGTAAGTATTTTGAATTTTGGTACCACCAGGATGGTGTTGAGAATGGAAAGATCCAGGATTGGGCACCAAGTGCCCTCTTTTCTGGGTTCCAGGAAAATTCTGGAATTGAACCCTTGACTTATCTGTTCCAGAGGAACAGGCTGAATTGCCCTTATAGAAAGCAGGGATTGGACTTGCTCTTGAGCCTCTGCCCACTGGTTTAGAGGGAGGTCTGGGAACCCTTTTGGGGTTGGCAGTGAGTGGAAGTAAAATTTGTACCCCTGGGATACAATGTTGAGAACCCATCGGTCTTTGGTGATGGGAATCCAGTTTTTTGTATGAAGTGCAAGTTTTCCCACTAGGGGCACAAGCAGTTGGGCAGAGGAGGGGAGTGGAGTTGAGCAGTCATTGGGAATTCTTTCTGAAAGGGGGTGGTTTAGCACTCCCTGCTTTAGAGGTGGAGGCACTCCAGTGCTTAGATCTCTGCATACCCTGAGACTGTAGTCTGGGTGGTCGGTTTCCCCTGGGTCTAGTTTGTTGGCTTTGAGGGAGCTGGAAAGGACCAATGCTTTGAGGGACAGTACATACTGAATGTAGGAGGCTGTACTTGCAGGAATTCTTTGACTGTCTGCATAGATTTAGCTTTTTCTTCCATCTTTTTAAGAACCTCTTCTGCTTTGGTGCCAAACAGATTGTCCTTGTTCAAAGGAGCATCTAGTAACTTGGATTTGACATGATCTGGCAAGGTCTGCTCCTTAAGCCAAGCATGCCTTCTCAGTACAGAACCAGTGACTGCTGCCCTGCAAGATGCTTCTAGGGTGTCAAAGCCACACTGCAATGTATCCTTGCTGACTTGGTTTGCAGAATGCATAAGCTCTTGCAATTCTTTATTTTCTGCACAGTCTGTAAAGGTAGCTCTTTTTTGCTTAACGAGTTCCATAATATGTTGTTAGTACTTCAGCATGTGAATCTGATAATGTAAAGCCCTGATGGCAAGAGTTGCAGAGGTATATACTTTCTTACTCCATCTGTCCAAAGCTCTATAATTCCTATCCGAAGGGGTGGGATTCTTAGCTGTAGTTGCCTTGATACCCTTAGGCCCCTGGGAAATGATCTCTGGGTCAGCAGTAGGATTTTTGAAAAGAAATTTGTGAGAGTCAGGTACTCTGTAGTACCTGTCTGGTTTCCTAGGGGCAGGGGGTAAAGTATCAGGAGTTCAGGAGTATGACTGGATTCCATGAAGACATCATCAACAACGTCCAGGACTGGTGGTATTGCTAAAGGTCTGTGTTGTGGCACGTCTAGAAATTCTCTGAGTCTCTTTTTGGACTGAGGATAATCTTAGCATTCCCAGTGGAAATGCTCTCTTAAAGTATGTAAGGTTTCACCAAAAGAAAAATCCTCTGGGGGAGAGGCAGAGGGAATGGATTCCTCAGCATCAGAATCCTCATAAGCAGATAAGGGCATGTCTTCATAATCAGAAACCTTAGAGTCGTCGGACTCTTGGTCTGTTGAAGCTGCTGGGGACTGGTCTCTTTTTCTCTTGGCAGGGGAAGGCTGACTTCCCCTAATCAGCATAATAAGGTATTCTGCCATTCTAAGCATTTTATTTTGTGGCAAGGGAGCTGCATGCACTTTGGTCGTCGGTTTTCTAGGCATAGCGTGTACTCTTGGCCTTAGAAACTCGGTAGTTTTAGACAGAACTGAAGTAGTCAGTTTGTGTCGAACATCGGTAGTGTGAAGAACTTCCTCAGAAGCCGGTGCCTGCTTAGCGGCTCCAAACCCATCCAAGGTAGAGACATCCACAGGTTCCATAGTCGAAAAAGAGTCTCGCGGCATACCGGCCTGCGAATCCACTAAAGCGGGCATCAGGGTCTGCGTAAAGGGCCTCACTGAGTACCGGCAAACTGGCAACTAGCTTAACAGAAGTGTTGTCGGCAGCTTTGAACCCGTGCAGTCTGTCTCTGTCTTTATCCTTACGTTTTTCAGAATATCGACAGTTGGATGGTTTACCAAAGTCATTTTGGAATACGGAGATCGAGAATGTCAGTATTTAGTGACAATAAGGGCTCGACGATGAATGGTTTGGGATGTTGAACAAGGCACAAAATCAAGAGCGAGGTACATTGTGGTCTGGGCCTAGACAGGTGATGCAGTAAGAATGAAAATCTTGGTGTGGTATTTGCTTTCCACAGGCAAGACAATTATTAACTTTTTCTGACATCGGTTAGAGCAAGAAAAAAGGATCCCCAATGGGATACTTATCTTTAGAAGACTTCAGGATGATTCAAATTGTAAACGAAAACTCAGGTAGTGGTTGACCGGCACTTGCGAACTGCTTCTGCTTCGGGCTCCTTGGCAAGAAAGACTGATGTAATGGTGTCAGCTGTCTGTTTTTACACCCCTGACGAACTGATGTCAGTCCTTGAGCGACAGCAACCGACGCAGAAATACTAAGTCTCTGGTATTCGGGCTGACTGAGGGCTACCTGCAGGCAGATAACCCAAGTGTGATGACTGCAACATTGAAACACGAAGGACATCCTGGTGCTGCCATCCTTCTTTGGCACCAGCACCACTGGGGAGGCCCAGGGACTGTTGGACTCTTGAATCACCACTAGTTCCAACATCTCCTGTATCTCCTCCCTCAGAGTCTGTCTGACTCTCTCAGGCACCCCATAAGGGGCCTGCCTAATAGGCCTTTGGGGTCCTGTATCCATCTGTTGCTGCACCAGGTGGGTGCACCCTGGTTTCCCAGTGAACATGTCCCCAAACTCCTGTAACACTGCTCGGATTTCTCAAATCTGGCTAGGAGATAGCTGCTGGGACATTGCTACCCCTTCCACTGAGGTGTCTGTCCTAGCCACACTGAGGAGATCAGTCACCAGATCACCCTCAGACTCCTCCTGCCATCCACTGCAAATGCTTAGCACAAGGGCCTCCCTATTATGTAAGGTTTCTTCATGTTAACATGGTACACTTTGTCCCCTTGCCTTCTGCCTAGCAGTTCCACCATGTAGTTAACATCACTTACCTTTCTTACCACCTTGTAGGTCCCTCCCAAGCTGCTTGCAGCTTGTTGTATCAGACAGGAATGAGAAGCATTACCTGCTGCCCCACAGCATACCCTCTAGCTCAAGCATTTCTGCCATACCACACCTTTTTCTGTTGGTGGGCTTCTTCCAGGTTCTCCTGGGCCAAGCCCATGAGTTCCCTGAGCCTTGTCCTGAGGTTTAGGACATATGCCACAACAGACTCCTTATGGGATTCACACTCACTTTCCCACTTATCTCAAATTAAATCTAGAGGTCTCCTTACCCTATGCCCATACAGCAACTCAAAGGGTGAAAAAACCTGTGGATTCCTGGGGAACCTCTCTGAAAGCAAACAACAGATGGGGCAAATATTTGTCCCACTCCCTCTTAAACTGGTCTGCAAATGCCCATAGCATGGACTTGATTGTAGAATTTAACCTCTCAACAAGACCATTAGTCCGGGAGTGGTTTTCATGTGCTTCACCCCACAGGACTTCCACAGACAAGCCAGCAGGTCTGACATGAAATTGGCACCTCTGTCAGTCAGTATTTCTTTTGGGAAACCTACCCTTCTGAAAACCTCTAACAAAGCATTTGCCACCTTTTCTGCCTCAATGGAGGACTGAGCCACTGCCTCAGGGTATCGTGTAGCATAATCCACTACCACTAGGATATACTTTTTTCCTGTGGAACTTGTTGTACACAGAGACCCCACAATATCCATAGCTACCCTTTGAAATGGCTCCTCAATCACAGGCAAAGGCATAAAAGGAGCTCTCACCTTGTCTCCTGCCTTGCCTACCTTTTGGCACTGCTCACAGGTCCTGCAGTACCCTGTTTGCATCTCTGGAAATTCCAGGCCAATAGAAGTTCTGCATAATGCGTTTCTTTGTACGTTTTATTCCAGTATGACCTGCAAAGGGAATATCATGGGCTATGGCTAGAATCACAAGACGGTAGGCATTAGGCACTACCAACTGTTGCACTCTCTCACCTTTTAGCCCTCCCTCAAGGGTCCACTCTCTATACAGTAACCCTTTGTCCCAGTATACAGATTCCCCCTTCCCTTGAGAATCAGGTGCCTCACTAGCTACCTGCCTCAGGCCCTGCAATGTAGGATCTGAGAGCTGAGCCTGTCTCAACTCTCTTTGTAACCCTTCCTAGCTCCCCTTCCACAGGAAGTCTAGCATCCTCTGACAGTGGTGCCTTACTGTTAGCCTGGGTACTACTACTCACCTCTACCTTTGCAGTCACTCTGTCCAAGGGAACATCAGTACCCACAAGCAGCTGTGGCTCACCTTCAGTCACACTGCTAAAGAGTAGCTCCCTCCCTGAAGTAACCAACTCACCAGTCCTGGTTGCAAGTATGCAGTCTATCTGGGTCTCCCCCAGGCTATCAGACCCACTTGCTTGTCTCCTAGCCTGACTGCGTGTAACTGCATAAACACATGGTACTGCCTCATCCAAATCCTTCCCTATCAGGACATCTGCAGGATGGTAGTTTGGTACCCCTGTTGTCTCAAGACAACCTACTATTGGCATTTTGTCTTTCCCACTTACTGGCTCTCTCAACCTTTGTTCCCCACCTTGCCTTCGTGAACATCTGTATGACACATGGTCCAACTGGTTGCATTCAAAACATGTAATCCTAAAGTCCTGGACGTGTACCTGGACTAGTGGCTTCCTCTGCTAATGGGAGATTCTATTGGGACAGTCTGTGCTGCCCACCATGGGTTCCTTTAGACCCATGAGCAGTATTGGGGGTCCCTTTCTTGTGCAGGGATGCCCTGCTTGCTAGGTATAGGTCTCCCTTCTTCCCCAACTCATCTGAAGTAACACATTGTCTATCAGCTACCCAGATCCTCATGTCCCCAGGCAAAGTGCTTGTTCCCTCACCAAAAGGTCTGCCAGCCCTTCAAAGGTGGTGACCTGACATCCACTCACCCACCTATGAAAATAAGTGCTCAGTTCAGCAACATATTTACAGACACTTTCATCTGCCTTGCGTCTATGCTCACTAAACTTTTTCCTATATGTTTCAGATATTAGCTTAAAACATTCTAACAAGTGATTTGTAACAGCAGTATAATCAAAATATTCACAATCAGCAAGTTTAGACAACACAGTTATAGCTTTACCATAGAGTAAAGGGGGCAGGAACAGAGCCTTTGGTCAACATCATATTGTTTATATACCCTCTCAAACATATGAATGAAACTATCAAAAGTCTTCCCCTCTTTAAACTGCGGAAGAAATTTACTGACCTTTTGTGCTTCTGGGGTCCAGTTACTGCCTTCCCCATTACCTCCATGACTCTGGTGAAGAGTCAGCATCTCCTTCTCATGCTGCCTGTCCTTTTCCTCAGCTTCTAGGCGTAGCAGTTTCTCATTCTCCTCAGCCTGCAAAAGTCACAGTTTCTCATTGTCCTCACTCTGTAGACACCTCAGTCTCTCAGCTGCTTCTATTTCCAAATGCCTGGCCTCCAACTCAAGTCTCTTTTGCTCCAGATGGATTTTTAAGTCCTCTGCAGAAAGGCTGAGCTGTCCATTCTTGGAGTGTGGTACATCTCTACTGCCAGTCTGATTGTCATCCCGGTTGCTGTTTTCTGATGCAGCTGTGACCAAAGCTGCAATCATGTCTGCCGTAGTCAGGTTTCCTTGCACTAGTCCCCTAGCCTGGCACATCTCTGGCAGCTGGCTCCTTGTCCGCTTTCTGTACTGCTCTGCTGACATGCTTCCTGTTCTCCCTGACTAACTAAGCTAACAAAAGAAATAAAACAGTTGTGATCTGAACTCTGAATATTCACTGCGTGGCTGATTTAGAGTACAAAAACACCTTCAGTGATCACTGTACACAAGCTACAGGAGTTCACTCTACCCGCACCACTACAAGCAAGTTAGTATTTGCCAACCAGTTAATATGTGGTGTGGATATCCCACCACTGCCAAACAGTTAATATGTGACTGCCGTGCACCGGCCCAGCAATAAACTGTTACATTTTTTATATGTGGTAAGAGGCACTGAAGTATTATAGTACATCTTTACTCGAATAAAGTGGAATAATATGTTGAATATTATAGCAATAACCCACGCCTGGGTGTGGGTAATGCTGGATTTACCCATGGTTGGTGTGGTGTGGTCACGAGGGGGATGCATTTCTGTAGCCAAATAATATACATTGTAGGTAAACATTAGTTTGACTAGGGAACAGGCATGTTGAAGAAGGATAAGAGTGTTTTGAGTAAATGTTTTTACACACATGGTTAACTGTGCCATTTTCCAAAGGTGACTGATTCAAAGCCCCTTTTAGTTCTAACTGAAACACTGAACATACAAGGCAAATTAGTGAATAGTGGGCAAAACTCTCTCACTCCAAGCACTGGACCGCTCATCTGTAAGTAATTCTGAGACGACCAGACTTCAGGTTGGATTCTAAGGTTGAGTCTAAATCAGCTGGTAGCTTGTTTGACCTTTTTCTCAGTTGTTTGAACTCTGCTGCCTCAGTCTTCATCAAAGTGTCAAATAGCTGCACATATGCTTTTTAAGTGCTTGGGAAAGTTGTGTTAGCAATGCCATCCTGTCATCTTTAGCAGTGTTATGCCTTGTGATATTCACAAAAATGCTGTGGTTAGAATCTTGGCATAATTTGCATTTAGACATTTTGTACTTTGGATACAGTTTGTTAATTGGAGATATCCTAATCTTTGCTATGTTCTTTAGTTATGTTGTGTTCATTTGGCACACAGTTTAGAATGTACAGTTCAGCATAACTGAAATGTACCATTTAACGTCTGTCCATCATTTGAAAAATTGTAGCTTTTTCAAAGTGCCTACATTTTTCATGATTTAACCAGTAGCACAGCTGAAAATGTAGCACCTAGCAATTGGCAAGTCTCTTTGACAAGCTCTGTGATTGGTTTTAAATTCTGTATTAGTCACTAGGTGGTGTATTTTCTCACAGAATGTTGTACTTAGGGTACATGCAGTTGTTCATCTTATTGATTATTACTGCAGTAGCCTTAAATATATCCTGCAAGTGATATAATAGCTGGTCAGCTTCCAAAGCTTCAGGGCACCTTCCACTTGCCCAAGCTGTCAAGCAGCTTGAGCTGAATTGAGTGAAAGTCGAGTTTGGGCACCAAGCCCTTCAGAGCTTTACTGGCTGTGAGGAGTATGCTCCTCTGAGGCTTTCAAAAATCTATGGTCAGCTTCTGTTGTTCCTTTGCTGGGCAGATAAGTTCACTTTGGGGATAAACCTTCCATGTTCTAAATATTGTTGCTGTTTTATCACTTTCCTCTTCTGTAAAGTTATTTTAAAGCTAGAAGTTTTGTCTTTTAATGGACTCTCATGAGACTGTGTCATACTTTTAAACAGGAGCACTTTTTTTTCCTGTCAGCTTAAAAGTTGTGTAAAGTAGCTAAAAACATTTTTTTCTGTGAATGACTTGTGTTTATTTTACTTTTCTGTGGCTGGCAAAATACTTTAAAGTGCCTTTTACTGTGTTTTTCTGTCAAAAAAGTGACTTTTAAAGACTTGCAGTTTTTCCTGCATTTTCTGCTCATCTTCCTTGGAAAAGAGGCACCATTCTCGGCTTGACCATGGAACAAATTGCCAGTCTCATGGTCAGTCCTTCTTCCTGGCACAGAAAAAAAACTTAAGTAAACAGCATTTGCCACCACAACAGGATAGCAATTTGCCTCATCTACAAGTGGGTGACTCTGCTGTGGCCATTTGTTGTACCTCAGACCACAGATCTTTTACCCTGGATCCCTCTGGTGTAGCTCCTACAGCCAGTATGGACCAGGGGTTTTGCCAGGTCATTTATGTCTGTTGGGGTCCCCCCCAGTGGGCAAGGGAGAGCCACTCATGTCGGTGTTGGGAGAGAAAACAAGAAAGGCATCCCTGGTGTGTCAGAATGCCGTGTCTAACCCTGGGGAAGCTGTTGCTGCCATTATTAACACTGTTGGTCCCATTTTTAGTTTCTGCTAAAAGCAAGAGAGATACCTTTTTCTGAAGAGATTCAAGATTCTGAATCTGAACTGGAAAGATGAAGGGTCAGACACAGTTTTTTTTTCTCTCAGATTTACAAATGTTAAGTTGTCTATCTCGCCTTCATTCTTGCCGGATGGCACTAAAAGCTCGAGAGTTGGTTCCACCTCGAGGCTCCCTTATATCCCACAATGCTAGGCGTGAGTTACCTCAGATCTCGTTTGCTCGAGGTGTTGGTTTTCTACCGGCTTCTTGGTAAGTGACTTTCTAGTTAAGTCAGTAAATTTAAACCCCTTTAATTTTAAATTTAATAGTTTTTTCCCTTAGTATAGTGGAATTCTTTCCCCTTTTCTCTTTGAAATCCTGTTTTTTTCCCACAAGAACTTAAGTTCTTCCTCGGGCCTTCAGGCCTTCTCCCACCATTCCCTATAGTGGTAGTGTGTGTGTGTTAATTCTTTTAATTTAAAATAAGACAGGGTGTAATCAGTGTGTTTGACTGTGTGTGTGTGATTACACTTTCTAATGTCTAAAGAATCAAAGGTCTCAGGCTTCAAGAAGTGTGATGCGTGCTGTCAGAAAATGTCTCTGACAGACGGTCACACTTCTTGTGTCTACTGCCTGGGACAGGACTCCTGTGCTGTTTGCCATGGCTTCAGCCCCAGAGTCCTGCAGGAAAGAAAAAATAAACTGATCTTGAGAGGTTTACTCAAGCCTGAGGATTCCCTTTCTGCTTCGGGAAAACCCTCTAAGGCTCCTAGGTCCTCGGCTCCAGCTCCTGAGTCAGCCTTCGAAACCTCCTTCTACTACATCGCTCCGGGAGGAGCGATGGTTTCAATCAGCAGTTAGGTCCTCGGCTCCAGCTACTGAGGTGAGGGGCAAAGCCACTCCTTTTTTACATCGGCTCGGCTGGAGCCGGCGAGTCTCAGACTGCAGTTTCTGTGGTTTCCCGGCTCGGCTGGAAAACCGGTATTGAAATTCCTGTGTCGGCACCGACAAAACCAGCCGACATCTAGAAAGAGGTCCAGGTCACCTTCCCTTGGCTCCCAGGCTCTCCCTTGCTGTCTGAATGGAGCCATAGGTCTCACTCCTCTAGGTCATCGAGGCTGGACCATGACCTTCAGAGGGTAGTGAGTCGACTTCTTAAGTCCGAGGCACTGGCCCAAATGCTTCAGAGCCCGACTCATCAGTCGATGCCTGCCCCTGTCCATCAATATGTTCCTCCTCCGACTCCGTTGAGGAACCGAGACTGTGGTAGCGATTTCTTCTTATGAGGAATCTCGGCGCGGACTTCCCTCGTCGGCTCGAGGGGTGAGTGGCATCGGACTCTTGTCCGACCCCTTCCCCTCGAGAGGAGGGCGCTGGTGAGTTCGGCAGCCATCACTGTCGGTGCCGAGGGAGGTTCTCAGCTTCGGGCGGGGACCTCTGGCTCTGCCTGACAGGGGTGCGTTGAGGTCATGCGGAGTGTGTTAGAGCCTGGCTCTACTCCACAGTCGGCTCCGTCTGCACGGTGCCTCAGGTCAAGTCGACTCACTCCCTCATCCCGGACCGCAGAGTGTCAGCTCCTCAGGAACCCCTGTGGGATCTCATCCTCTTCCGAGGCCTCTCCTGATTTGGCAGAAGAGCCCTCGAAGAGAAAGTGTAAGAGGAAACACATTGACTCACCTGAGTCCGTCACCTCTGACACAGATTTAGAGGATTCGAGGGTTCCCCGTTCCCCTTCTGAAGATGTCTCTTTGCAGACATTCTAGAAATCCTCAAACAGAGGGGAAATTGGCCAGCCCTCAACCCTTCGGAGGATGAATCTGTGTACCTTGAGGCGTTTGGCTCTCGTCCTTCCACCTCCTGGGTGTCTTCCCCTTGACCCCTCATGCAGGTGGTAGCTAAAGGCTTGGACGGCTCCTGATTCAGTGGACCCCACTCCCAGGAGACCCTCAAAATTCATAACGGCACCAGCAGACAAACAGTTCTTGACAAAAGGAGTTTCTGTGGATGCTATGGTGGTTGCTGCTGCCACTAAGAAGGAACTAGCTGATCCTTCAGTACCTGTCCATCCACCTAACAAGGAATCTAGGTCCATGGACAGGGAAGCGGATGTTTTCATCAGCGACATTTGCTATCGTAAGCTGAACTACCTATGCCATTTTACTCGTCTTCAAAGAGACTTGATCAAAGTGACATGTTGAAGGATCCTACAGCTGCGGGTTTTCAGGATAAGATGAACACTCAGCTGGCTACCCTGAACTCCATAGCCAACTCCTCCATGCGCTCCTTTCTTATGCGGCTGATGGAGCGAGCAGGCAGCAGGGACAGGCGTGGCTTACGTAGGCATGCCTGGATGCGGTTATGCAATTTTGCGGACCCTTTAAGACGTCTTTCACTAATTCCCCATTCGATGGATCATCTCTTTGGTCCTCAAGTGAAAGAAACCTAGACTGATGGCAAGACTCTTTCTGCCGTCGGAGTCCGTTTTCTACCCCCAAAGGCCAGAAAAGTGGGAAAATGTGGTTCCGTAAACAATCTCAAGGGACGAGTCGGTTCCCGCCAGAGGCAGAGAATAACAATGGTAGTCCACAGAACCAGGGCAATCGAGAACCCTTCTCTGATAAGCCCTTTCAGCATCCCTGAGGTGTTGCCCGACTGCCCATCCTCGGAGGCAGTCCCCGGAAGATTGTCACTGCACCCCGAAGCCTGGCTATCCCTGACTCAAGACAAATGGGTACAGTCTATCATTTCGAAGGCTATTCCATTCATTCCAAACCAATCACAAAAATCCCTTCCAGATGTTCCACAAAGGGATATAGCAGCTTTGGAAATTTCAAAGCTGCTTGCAAACAATTCAGCCAGTTCCAGCAGACCAGAAAGGATCCGGAATCTACTCAAGGTTCTTTTTAGTTCCAAAGAAAACAGGGGACTGGAGACCAATATTGGATCTCAGTATCTTGAACAGGTCAGTCAAGAAAACAAGATTTCGGATGGTCACGCTGCAGTCCATCCTTCCCCTATTGGAAAAGAAAACTGGATGTGCTCTATAGACCTTCAGGATTATCACATAAAATGAATAGAAGAAGATTCCTCCGCTTCAGGCTGGGAACCAGTCATTTTCAATTCAGGGCCCTGCCCTTTGGTCTCACCACTGCCCCCCGGGTGTTTACCAAATGCATGGCAGTGGTAGCTTCTCATCTGAGACGACAAGGATTCCAGGTGTTTCCATATTTGGACGACTGGCTCCTCACAGCTCCCACCAAGCATCTTCTTCTAGTGGCCAGAAATTACACCTTCGCATTTGTCAAAAGTTAGGCATTTCAATAAATTGCGAAAAGTCTGTTTTGTCGCCTTATTACCTTCATAGGCGCAAATCTAGACACAGTCAACATGTGACTAACAGATCAAAGGATAACAGACATACACAAACTGGTCTCACTCCTCTTCAACAACAACAGAATCAAAGCCAGATTAATTCTGAAAGTGTTGGGAATTATGGCGGCTGCCATACCTTTGCTTCCACTAGCCAGATTCCACATGAGAATCCTTCAATGGATGCTCTTTGCACAATGGTCATACCAGCAACTTCCAATGTCCCACACCATTATGATTACGCAGGCATGCAGAAATCATCTCTTGTGGTGGATGTCTTCCCCTCAGCTCTTATTGGGAAGACCCTTTGTTCCTCCCCCTCCGGTTGCTACTCTGACAACGGACGCCCCTGATCGGGTGGGGGGCATTTTCAGGGCAGAACTGTCCAGGGCACTTGGCAACCAGGCGAATGCCACTTGCACATAAATGTTCTAGAGATGAGAGCAGTGCTTTAAGCCCTTCAAGACTCTCTTCCCTTGGGAAAGATAGCAATCCAGACAGACAACATGTCTGTAGTGTGGTATATCAACAAACAAGGCGGAACCAGGTCCTATCCCCTATGTCGAGAAGCACTCAGACTGTGGCAATGGGCGATTTCTTCTCAGCGGTTTCTGATAGCAACGCACATCCCCGGGAAGTCCAATCAAATACAAGTTGAGCAGAGCTATCCTCATGCCTCACGAGTGGTCTCTGAAAGACTCTGTTGTGAGAGAAATTTTTCTCAAGTGGGGCCAGCCTTGCTGCAACCTTTTTGCTACTCCCCAAAACAGCAAGTGCAAAGATTATTTCACCCTATTCCCGTTACCAGGCCAACCCAGCAGAGACGCTCTAGTCCAAGTTTGGCCCCGGGGACTTCTGTGTGCATTTCCTCCCTTCCCATTAATCTCAAGTGATACAGAAAGCTATCGCTCAGAAGGCCTCATTGATCCTCATGGCCTCGACAGGTTTGGTTCCCCTTTCTAAGTCATTTTCTGTTGGAGTGACCTTGGCATCTGGACCTAGTTCCAGATCTTTTGATCCATCAATCGGGTCAGTTTCCCTTCCCTCTCTGAACCTCACTGCTTGGTTCCTCCAATTCCAACCTTAGCCAGGCTTCCTCAATTATCTCACTCTGTTCGAGATATTTTGATAGCTTCCCATAAATCTTCCACTCGAAGATTTATTTGAGTAAGTGGAACGTTTCACATATTGGACACAAGGAAGGAACATAGATCCCTTCACTGCCCCCATTCAAATGATCCTTGATTTTCTGGCTGAACTTTTCCATGCAGGTTCATCTCCTTCTACTCTTAAAGTTCAATTGGCAGCTATTTCTAACTTTCATGTTGGTATTTCAGAGTCTGCCATCATGTCCCACAAGCTTTGCAAAGCCTTTCTGAAAGGAGTTTTTCTACTTAGACCTCCTATAAGAAATCCTCCTCCTCCTTGGGACCTAAATTTAGTTCTTAGTTCTTTGATTCTTCCCCTTCGAACCTGCAGCCTCCTGTTCTTTAAAATTGCTATCATGGAAGACTCTCTTTCTGGTGGCTGTTACTTCAGCTAGAAGAGTTTCAGAGCTTCATGCACTCAGCTGTCGACCTCCTTATCTGTTGTTCCATAAAGACAGGGTATCGAACCAACCCGTCTTTTCTGCCTAAGGTAGCTTCGCCACCTAGCCTAAATCAATGCATTGACCTCCCTGTGTTTTTTCCAGAGTATTCCAATAGATCTGAACAGAAATTACACTGGCTAGATGTTCATCGTCAGTTAAGGTACTACTTGGATAGAACAAAACAATTCAGAAAATCTGACCAGCTGTTTGTCTCCTATGCAGAAGGCAGAAAGGGACTTTCAGTTTCAAAGGTATCATTATCCAGATGGCTAACATCTCTGATTTCCCTTGTGTATGAAATTAGACACCAAAAGCTGCCTAATAAACCTAAAGCACATTCCACCAGAGCTTTAGCTACTTCTATAGCTTTCCAAGACAGACTGCCTATTGACACCATTTGTGCAGTGGCTACTTGGTCTACTCCTCACACTTTCATTTCTCATTATAAGTTGGATTTAGCTTCTAGGCATAGAGCTAACTTTGGTTCCACTGTTCTCAGGAGTCTGTGGGACTAGGTGCTAGGGTCCCATCCAGCAAGAATGCCATGTTAGTTGTCTTCTACAGACCTAGAGGAGTTGTGATTGTGACCTCTCTTTCTACCATCTCTTATTTAGGTATATGCTGCTCTGCATATTTCCTGGATCAGGATATAGGTCACCCTTCCTTTCTCCCTGTTTTTAGAGGTGGACTTGTTTATATATTTTTCTATTATACAAACGAGATCTGAGGTAACTCACGCCTAGCATTGTGGGATGGAACCAACTAGAAGAAGACAACTAACATGGAACGTTATGGTAAGAACATAACTTCTATTTCTGGCTCAGAAGAGAGCTCAGTTTCTGATTCTCCTGTGGGGGGGTTCTCTGTCTGAGACTTTTGCTAGAATGTGCCAGTGTTTTCAGTGGGAGAACATTGAAGTTTCTCTGTCCCTCAGAAAATACTGAGTTATTACAGAAGGATTGCCTATAACCTACATCCATTCCTCCTGTTCTGTCTACTTTAGAGGATGTGTGTGTTGCTGCCTGGAATTTTCCTGATAGCCAGCTGCCCCTAAAAAGGCAGATAGAATGTATAAAGTTCCTCAGCCTTTTACATTTGTATTCACTATTTTGAAACCTGACTCGGTAGTTATATTATACCCTTAGTTGATCCCACTACTGCTAAGCACTTAATTCCAATCCTACCATTTCTGATAAGGATGGGAAAATGTTTCATAAGTATGGGGAAAAAGTGTATACTTCTGCAACTTTGATTTTCAGAATTTTGAGTTGTCAGGCTCATATCTTAGTTTGTTCTGACTAATTGTGAAAGTATGAGGAATTTTTTATCTGCAGTTTGTACTTGCAAGGAAAAATGTACTTTAAATAATTTTGTTTTGCCTATTGTACAGGTCATTGCTCGTTTACAGTGTGTGTATAACTGTTGATACTTCTTCCAGGGCTATGATGTTTTGAGGAGGTTTCCATGGTTGCATTCTCAGACCCCCCCAGATGTTGGTGATAAAAATGAGATTTTAAATTCACATTTGAGTAGAGATTTAGTGTTTGGCCCCTGTGCTACAGAGGTAATCAAAAAGTGTGATGAAAGGGGTAAGCTGATCCAGGGAATCTCTTTTTCAGCCCTCCTTTTCCAAGGTAATTTCTCATCCAGTTATGGCAAAAAGCAGAATAAACAGTTTTAACAAAATACAGGTAAACAGGCGTTTAAGAAGAAATGGCAAGGGAGTTGCAAAAAGATGTCAAACCTCACAAAACCAAGTACAATCCAAGAAGTCTGAATGACTATTCAAGAGACCTTGTGACCCCCCCCCCCCCCAGCCATTTTTTCCTTCCAGAAAGTCTGAATCTCTATTTTTCTCTTTGGCAACAGGTAGTTTCAGACAAATGGCTTCTGAAAATCATTCATTAAGGTTACAAATGGCAATGGAAGGAAAGTTTTCCATCACAGGGAACTCTGCATTACATGGATGAGAAGCCTGTTTCATAGACGGGGGTAGTCTCTGGGATACATACCTATCTCTCCAGCAGGTCCTATTTATATCACAGGCAAGGTTTAAGTCTTTAGAATGGGTAATTCTGGTACTGTTTGTTTTGTGGATATGCAAGAGGTCCATCAGAGTGGGGTCTGACAATGTCCTGTATGCCAGGCATAGATCTCCCCTCAAAAGCCTGTAGGAGACAGAATACAGGGATAGGGCATTTAGACAGTCTGCATAGGACATATTACTTATGCCCTGTATTCTTTTAGTGAGGAACCTCTGTGGATGTTCCATTTGTTGGATATGCCTGGTTAGGTACATACCAAAGGGGGGCATTGTACTCTGATAGGTCTGATGAATGCAGAATACAGTGGAACAATGACTTCCTTGGACTTAGATGCCATATCTTTGTTTATAAGTTGCGTAACATAGAATGGTTTCCTCACCACTGTAGACACGTGATGATCAAAGGCTAGTTTACTATCTGTGTGTGTCCCTAAGTCCTTGACTATTGGGTCATCTCTAAGGGGTATGTTGTCAATATGATAGTTACCAGGGATGGCTGACTTCCCGAAGTATACTATTATGCATTTCTTGGCATTAAGTTTTAGTCCATGACTCTTACACCAGTTTGTTGTCTGTGACAGCCCCTCCTTTAAAACATTTGTGTCAGTGTGAGATTCAATGACAGCTTCTAATTTGCAGTCATCTGCAAATTTAGTCAGCCAGGGATGACTGACAGTGGCCTTGACTTCTGAGAAGTAAATGCCAAAAAGCAGCGGTTCAAGGACTGATCCCCGAGGGACTCCACTTGTGGCTGGCCTCTTTGTAGAGGTGGACTCATCAATTCTAACTTCCTGGGTCCTGTCTGTGAGCCAGTTGGCTATCCACTGGGTGACATGCAAGAAGACCTGGAAGACAGACGTGTTTTCTTTTCCATGGACAGGAATGTTCCTGTCTGCTTTTCCAGCTTTCCACTAATATCCAGGGTACTTCTGATGATTCAGAAGAAATGCCTCAAGATCATTGTTGTGATTGCCTTCTGGCCCAGGCAGCCATGGTTCTCCCTTCTTTTGGGAATGGCCAAGGCAATTACCACAGGCTTCCTCAGAGACAGGATCTACTCACACAAGAACAAGGGTGTTTGATACACCCTGATATCAGTCAACTTCAGTTGACTTCCTGGATGATAGGGTCTTAATTCCTTTTTAAGCACCTGTTTACCTAGGACACGCAGCCGGTACTAATGGAGGCAAGAAAGCCCGGTACTAGCAAATCATATACTAGCATCTGGAAAAGGTTTTCTATTTGGTGCCAACATAACCAGTAGTCATCCAGGGCTAGTTGTTCTGGCTTTACAATATTTGTGTGAGTTAATATGCCTTTCTTATTCCTCTATCAAGCTTCATTTATTGGCCATTGCAGTATGTCTGCCCCTGGATCCTCCTCATCTTTCAGTGCAGTCTCATGTCAAAATGTTTTTGAAAGGGGTTTTTCATAAGAAGTCAACAAAAAAACCGTTGGCCCCTCCTTGGTCTTTTAATTTTGTGTTTAGAGAAGCTAACACTTGCTCCATTTGAACCAGACTTGAGGTTTTTAAAATGGAGAACAGTTTTACTGATTGGTTTGACCTCTGCCAGAGGGGTGTATGGGTTGCAAGCACCTATGATGAGTCAAATCTCCCTTCCTCCACCCCCTTGTTTTTTGGTGTGATTTTTATGCTAGGGTGTGGACATTTATTTTTTTGTTGTTCCTAGCATTTTTCTTTCAGGGCTCAGCTTCCCCTCTCTGTTGGCAGGAAAGCTCTTTAGGACTTGGTGCCAAAATTTGCCTTTTAGTCAGCTCAAGCTTGAGCTGCCTGACAGTTTGGATATGTGGAAGATGCCTTGAAGCTTTGGAAGCTGGTTGGCTGTTATGTCCTTGTCAGGGTATAACCCATAACTAAGACAGTGATCATTCATATACCTACTGTTATGGTAATTTACTTGCACAGCTGTACTTTAGAGCCAGTACACTTCACTACACTTGCAACAACTACATGCCAAGCTCCCAGGCTTCCTAAATCTTTTTTTGCCACTCCTGCAGTTCAAGTCTTGCTTCTGACTTATGTCATTAGAAAAGTTCCTTTCTCAATTTCTATATTTGATGCCTTGATACAAATTCACAGAGTGCACCAGTGACTGACAGACTACTAGCTAAGACCCACAATAATATTGTCTTTAATATCTTGGAGAGGAGCATGACATAAAGCAATACAATTATTTATAGCCGTTCAATTCTTTAACTTGTAGATATTGAAAGTAATATCTCCTAGTCCATCTTGCTGTCAGAAAGATGGCAGCAGTATAAATTTCCTCTCACAGTGACTAGCTGAAAGTTACATAAAAACAAAGCACATGCCTCACCCAGTACAATGTCAGTGGGGCCAAAGATCGAAGAGTAGAATGGATCCTAGACCTGCTGAAAGCAAATCCATTGATAAAATGCCTTCAAGGTCATGCTGGTGCTGATCTTGTCCTCAGCAAACAATCAAGCTTGCACCAGTACACCACCTTGGTGAATGATATGAAGCCTGAGGAGTTTGTTTTAGAGTGCAATTGCTAACCATCCCTTAATGGACTAGCTAAAACTTGTAGCCACCCTGCCTGATCCTTGGTAGTGGTACTTTGAGTCATTCAAACATGGGTCAAAAGGTGCATAGAACTCAGGATTTCCCTCCTTGAGTCTCTCAAAAGCCCAGCAGCATCTGTTCACCAAGTCTGACAGGGCTGCCAGTCATCCTGCACTAGGGCTCATGGCTAAAGTCCTAGATACCAGTCAGATGATTAATTTTTTTATGAGAGCTTTGAGTTGCAGGTGTGGGGCTACATCCTTAGGCAACAGACCTCAGTGTTAGCACCAGATCCAGTTCACTAATCTCTTTCCCATACGCACTATTCCCCCGACATTGGACCTGCTGCTGTCTTGCACTCACTGTTATGCAAGACTGTATGAGAGCTCATGCCTAGAGCTAGGGCAGGTGTTCCAAATTCCAATTCAGCCTTTTATGAGGAGTCTGAAGTCTTGGATGTTGTTCTTTCTGAGATATACACAATGGAAATGTGTCCTCTCCTCTTCCAGATCCCCCAGATGACTTTTTCTCTGGGGAACCTTGAGGCTATTGAGGTCTAATGTGGACTAGCCTTGGGCCCTAAACCCATCCTCTAATTGAAGAACCCTAGGTAATCCCATCAATAGAGCAGGTATAGGTTGCTTTTCTGACATCCTGAAATTGAAGTGAGTCGTTCACTCTGCTTTCTAAATTTGACTTTTTTGCTGTTGTCTTTGGTCCAGCATTGATCCCAGACACCACAGCATGTTGTTGCCCGGTTACTAGAATGAGTCTAAAGCTGTGAATAGCTGTGGATGAGAATTTAATTCTCTGCCTCATTGGAGCTATGGGCCTTCAGCTGATGGATCTCATCTTTCTGAATTCCACTTCATCCTAGTGGAGCAGTCCTTGAGAAAGCTTGCTAGCTTCCTTAAGTTTGGGCCCAATAATAAGTTGATAGTAAATTTTGTATGTGGTTTCCAAAATGAGATACCACATAGACCAGTCTTTTTCCAGTAATATCTGTGATCAGAATGATTACTGGAACCAGATATACTATGTCTTACAGAACCCTGGCTTAAGCCATCCACCACTGACAATGAAGTTACTCCTCCAGGTTACAATATAATACGACTGGACCGCACCTCAAAGAAGGGAGGTGGGATAGTTGTCTTATATAAATCTTCAATTAATGTAACTATTTCCAACTCTCCACAAGTTCCTCAAGCTGATAAAGCTGAAATACTCTTTACAAAACTACAAATTAACCAGCATAAATCTGTAAACATCGGCTGCATTTGTATCCCACCTGGCAACAACACCGATGTCCTTGAAGACATATTGTTTTAGGTGACTTTAATATAGACTGGAACACCTGCTCCTCAGACTTCCCTACTACCCACATAACTCTATATGGTTTCTCCCAAGTCATAACCTCCACCACCAGAACTAGTAAGCCCAATAACAAAGAAAGCATACTAGATTGGATTCTCATCAATAACCCTCCCCAAATGTATAAGGCAGGCACCCAACCTGAGAAAATAATTGGTCACCTCCTAACATATGTACAAAACAATGATATCCCTCAAATACCTAGCTACAGAACTGTCAGGAACAATAAGAGCTTCAGTCAAACCAAATTCCTATTAGAACTTCAAACATGTAACTGGAATAGAGTAAAACTATTCCCACTAGACGAGGCAGTATCATACTTTAACTCTACATTTCTTACAGTCCTTAACAATCATGCACCACCCGGACCATCAGAACAAAGAAAAAAGTAGCACCGTGGCTGTACAATGAAACTAGACAAAAAAATCATGAATAGAAATAAAGCCTGGTCATCTTGGAAAACCAATAAAAACCCTAAGGCTCAACTAGTAGATAAACAGCTAAGAAATGACACTAAGAAGTCTATAATATTAGACAAAAAAGACTATTACTGTAACCTGCAACATAAACATCAAAATCGACCACAAAAGTTTTGGTCCAGCTTAAACAATCTTCTCCATCCAGGTAATACTACTACCCCTACCCCTGCATCTATCCTCCAAAAACCTCCAGAAAATATTTCCAGCACCTTCTTTACGGAAACTATACAATCCATTGCTAACCAACTAGGCCCCAACAACCTAGACCCTATTAATCCCATATCCAATACCCACCCATCCTTTAACTTTCATCTTGTACCAACAGCATTTATCTGATCCTTAATCAAGAAACTGAAACCCACCACCCTTTCAGCAGACCTAGTCCCGGCTGAATATCTTCAAAAGGCTGCAAATGCAATGGTGTATCCCATCTCAGTATTAATTAACATAACCATCTCTGAAGCATATATCCCCTCCATCTGGAAAATTTCCTATGTAATTCCTCTCCATAAAGGGGGTAACTCCACTGATCTATCAAATTACTGGCCCATCGCCATTCTGTCCCCTCTGGCTAAAATTATGGAAGAATGTATCCACAAACAACTCCTTCATTACCTCAATTTGCGCAATCTCCTAGCTCCCTCCCAGCATGGATTAGATCCCACCATAGTACCACCATAGCCCTTCTATCCTTCTCTCAGACAATAAATCAAATCTGTAATAATAATACGCCCTCCTCTGCTGTCTTTCTTGACCTATCTAAGGCATTTGATATGGTAAACCACCAGCTACTCATTCAAACACTAAAACCTCTTGCCATAGACAGCCTAGCAATACGCTGGTTTCAGTCCTACCTAAGTGGCAGACAACAAGCTGTACTATGGAAGGATTGCCTTTTTTCCTTACTGCCAGTCACCTGTGGAGTTCCTCAAGGGTCTATTCTAGGACCTCTCCTATTTTCCATCTTCATTAATGATCTTCATGCAGTCATCCCCAAAGTAACCTGCATTCAATATGCAGATGACTCTACCCTAATCTGTTCTGCCACCTCCCCATTAGACCTGCAGACCTTAACCCAAAATACTTTCAATGTAGTAGAAAACTGGCTCACTGATAGGCGTCTTCTGTTGAATCCAAATAAAATAAAACTGCTACTCTTCACCCCCACCAGGAAAGCTACACCATCATTTACCATAACATCTAATAATGGCACAATAATTTCCCCAGAAAGTAATACAAAACTATTAGGTGTAATTGTTGACAATAACCTTAAGTTTGACACTCACATCGACAAAACCATTAAAGCAGTCAACAAAAAGCTAGGATCTCTGTATAGAATTAAGGCATTTCTAACCCCAACTGCTAGGATAGTTATTGCCCGAACACATATACTTTCAACTCTTCTTAATGCCTCCCCAATCTATACAAACCTGAGTAAATCTGACCTCCATAAACTCAATAGCTGCTACAACACCATAGCCAGATTTGCCACAGGCTCAGCATATAGAACCCACCACTGTATTAACCTACGATCTCTAGGCTGGCTAGAGTTTCCCTCTTAAATCCAGTATAATCAATTAATAATAGCCCACAAAGTCCTCCATCAGCCCGAAAGCACACCCATACTCAAAAATATAATTACCCCTTACAGTAACCTAAAAACTCTTCGGTCTTCTGACAAAATACTGACACAAACTGTTAAATCTAAAAACTCAGCAGGTGACTTATTCTTTTGCAACTCTGTTAGAACAATCTGGAATTGGCTCCCTGCCGAACTTACAGCAAGCCAGACTATTAACCAATTTAAAACATCTCTCAAAAAATTCCTAAAAAGGCACTGGCTGTGCCCTGTACCAACCCTGAGTAACCAGCTTACCACTCTCTTCACTACCTGGCTATCTGTAAAATAGTCAGTGTTTCAGACTTAGTCTCATTCTCATATGTATTGTACTACTGAATGACATGCTACCTTTTTCAGCCTTGTACCACTAAAAATGTCTGAGTTCGAACAAGAAAACTAAAATGTTAATGTATTCCAAGTATGCATATAATCCTATAATTCTGTACTGGTATCTATATGTGACTGTATAAAACTGCTACTGTTTAACTCTTATGTAACTATCCACATGTGGAGCTTTTCTCCCCGGGCCTCCGCTGAAAATGGACCTGTGTCCAGTCGGACTATCCCGGTTAACAAATGTAAAATAAATAAATAAAATCACCACTGACTTTGGATCCCTTTGTGCACCCTATTGCTCAGTCCTCTAAGATCAACATATATTTTTGCCTAGTCCACTTTCAACCTTTGTTTGGTGAATTCTCACTTTCAGTAGGAGTAAACCTTACAAATGCCAAACTATTCATTGTCCTGTGACTGGGAAGAAGAGCAAGTGTGTGGGGTTTATTATACTTTGGCCACTTGCTATGCTGGCTGGTTAGTTATACCTTAACCTCGTGACATCTTGGGTTACATATACAGATGGCCACACAAAGATATGTTTTTGTGATGGAGCCATACTTGCCTTCATGATGACATGCTTCTCAGTGCCTTGTTCACCATGTTGTCTGGCCAATACCTCTTTGTACTTACTCCTAGTCTCCACCAGATGCCAATTGGTTTTGCCTCCAGCATGTCCTGTACACACTCCCTAGTGAGGTGATTGTACGTTTGCTTCATAATTCCTCTCCTACACCAAGCTGGTTTCTCTTGCAGCACATAATTGAGCCTAGATCATCTGTGTTGTAGTCATGGCTTTATCCTTGTACACCATAGAGCTGACTACTATAGTGCTCTGATTTTGATTGTGCTGATGCGATGTCAGGGGCTGCTGGCACAGATATTTGCCTGTATAGGATGATGTGGTAAACCTGTGCTCCCTCAGGGAGGAACTCAGAAACAGCATTCTGAATGCTGAGCTGCAGGTAGAAGTTTTCTTTAGAGGAAGATGGGATGTTAAGAAAGAAGCAAGCTTTCACCATGGTACTGGATTTTCTGGCTCCCCCTACACCTTCCACCTTTTTCTCTTACAGATGCACCAAATCCCAAAATAGAAAGAAGCCTTCAAACTGCAGAAGGAAGGTTCTAAACTGTCAGACAGCATTTGTCCTCACCTATGTCAGGAAATTGACTAAATGATGTCTTTAATGATGCAGCAATCCTGACTGTAGACTAGGACTGTTCTTGTCAGGAAGGTTTGTCAAGTTTGCTGTGAGTTGAAGCACCATCCCACAAAAAATTGTGCTAGGCATGGTCATTTTGGGACATGTTATAAAAGGACCATAATATCATAATAGAGCTCTCAGAACAAAGTAGCCTGTATGGTCAACAGGGGAGGCTGTCCCTCACTTGGAAAAGGGAAGGGCTTCTGCTCCCATCTTTTCTTCATTCAAAGGAGATGGACATTTTCTATTTCACTGTGAACATTAAAAACTTCATTCTGCTCATCTGATACATCCCGTTCTTAAGGGTGACTCTCAGGGTTCCACACAGAGGCTCCTGAAGGATATCTTTTATCTCATCATTATTTGGGGGTCTGTACAAGAGGGTTCTCCAGTTTGATGTTTGTGAGTGTTACTTGCAGTACATAGTGATGCTGTATAGGGATTTCTTCAGTGCCCAGAGTAGTTACCAAGGTGCTGACCTTTGTGACTGAAACCTTGCAAGAGAGGACCTCCATGTGTTCCCTTACCTAGTTGACTGCCTAGTATTAGTCCAGTATAAGGACTTTTAAAGTACATTATAATCCTCAAAAGCAGTCCCTACGTAATGTTGGCTTTAATGAGTTTATTTGAGAAACTTTTACTCTCTAGTGCCTTACTTTTGCTTTCATGGCAGTACTTAGTTTTGCAGCTCATTTCTGGGCCATGGTGCCTTTTTTGGGGTGTCTGCCAGTTTTGTCTGTATCTCTGGAGTTTTGCTGGGTGCTGTTATTTTCTTTTGTAGTCCAAAATAGTACTGACAGTGTGTGCTCACGCAGGTGTGTGTGTGTGTGTGTTTTAATAGACTGGCACTACATCCTTGATTATTTTCTCTTCCTTGTAACCTCTGAGTGCAGGGATAGGCTCCAACTCCCTGCAGCTCTGAGGATGGTATAAGAAGGTAATCAGGAACTGATATTTTTTTTACATTTCAGTTCCTTAAAAGGTACTTATTCTGACATAGAATCAAACAAAAATGCATTAGAGCTGTATTACATTTACATTTTAAAGATTCAACCACTTAGATTGTCAAATAGATCCCCTTTTCACATGGATTGCCAAATGCATTATTTTTTTAATCACCCTGTTAAAATAACATGGTCAAACATCTCTCCATAAGGATTTTTTGGGGGTGCAACCCTGCCAGCCAGCCCCCCCCTCCCCCCCCCCCTCCCCCACACCCACACCCTCCCCTCCCCACCTCCACCACCTCCCCCCACACAGGCCCCCCCACACACACACACAGCCATTCCAGTGTCCCATTACTTGGCTATTCTCCCCCATTTGCCACAGAGACTGTTCAAATCTATGCATACTGTTTTACTTTTTGCTCTACAATGATTACAGAGATTTTTGGATTTTTTTTATTTTTTTTATTTAATTTTTATTTTATATTTTGGGCAAGCAGGCATTTCACATTTGCTAAACAAAACAACAGCACAATGAAAACAGACTTAGCAGCAAAAAAACTTCTGCTTTGAAACTCATTGATTGAAAAACAGAGGAAAAACCCACATTCAAAAGAGACGCATGAGAATGCATCTGGGCAGTGGTTAGTTTTACCTTTGAGCTGTTTTCAAAATATCAAATGAACACATTTTAGGCCCATGCAACAGTATGATGATTCATGTTCCCTAATAATTGAATATCCCTCCTGTACAGCACCTGCACCACCCTGTTTGAGTGTATTTTTTTTATACAGTTTTGAACATTTTCCAGTAAAGCAGTGAAAAACAATTCATGAACCAGTAATGACAAACTGCCTAGTTCTAGTTCATTTCAACATTTCAAACATACACTCAAACTTCTATCATTATAATCCACCAATATATGTCCATATATACTGTCGTGCAGTCTGCAGAAAGTCATCTGAATCTACATTAAAAAATCTGAAACTAATGAAAAGATTTGTTGCTATAAAACATATATTTCAGTGTTTCATCTACAAATTCAGTGCTTGAAGAATAAATATTGCCTATGTTTAAAAAAAAGAAGTAGGTGATATATATTACAATATGGGGTGGTGACAAGCTGAAGAGGATCAAAAAGTTAATAGGTGTCTCATCCAAGGATTAAGGCCACATACTGTGTGGGAGTAGAAGCTCTACAGCCTGTGGCAGCATCTATAGCCAACCCACTCGTGCCCTGCTAATGCTTTTTAAAATAAATACAACACATAATATAAAATTTGCTTTGCAAACAAAACAGTTTTTTAAGCAGACCTAGCATAAGCAGTAAGCAAGTACTCTTTCTTCCGCAGAAGCTCTTGATTTGAAAATGCAAAAAAAAAAAATCAAAACCTGCTAACTCTACTAACTAATTTCATTCTCTCTCTCTTGATTGTTCTCTGAATATTGCTCTGAACTGAAAATTGAAGTTAGAATGACAGTATTTGTGTTAGTATTTTTTTTTCAAAGGATAAAGGACCTAAAACTCAAAACTTTGTCACTATTTAGCAACTGCAATATTTGCAATATTTTATGGGGGAAATCTGGACATTCTGCAAAAAAAAACCCAGCTGAGGAGTACACACACACCACACACACACACACACACCACACACACACACACACACACACACACACACACACACACACACACACCATAGTGTGTCATCTTCTTAGCACAAGTAATCTGGACAAAGCCTGTTATAATGTTAGACATGGGCCCAAAAAAAAAGGGCTATATTTAAGAAAGTTGCTAGAATAAAAAAATTTGTGTTAGAATGCATTTTCTGAAGAATGAAGTCTGAAACTCAAATTCATGTAATTTATTATTAAAATTTATCCTAGGTCATCCTAGATGAATTGTTCAAAAATACAGAATTTTATGAGGAACAGGACCAAAATATAAAGCAGAAATCTGGACATTCTGTGAGTGGTAGAAAATCTTTTGGGTTTCTAATACCCATGACAGGTGTTTATTAAAACAACACTTTAAACCATGTATATAAAAATATAATATATACATATAAAAATATACATATTGATCCATGTAGGTCCATATCGGTCCATATTTTACCATGCACTAATTTGTGTTGTAAAGATGGTTTGTGGTTGGATACTCTTTACTTTAGTTGGTTGGTGATCAATTGATCATCTGCAAAATATCCTAAACAACAACAAGAAGAAAGAAAATATAAATAATAGTCTCTGTATATACACAACCATTTTATCTTTTTGTCTCTCCTCCTTCTTCACTAAGGTATATAAAAAAATCTACAATGCCGACAACAAACATCATCATCATCACTGTCAAAAATAACTATAATTCCAATGAACATGCATTTTTTTTTCAAAAAATAACATTTTTTTGTTTTACTATTTGTTCACAGGGTAGGTGTTGGTCCATTGACCATTTCAGCCATGTCCATAAGGGATGTTGCTGCTTCCTTACTAGCCTAAAATCTCCATTGCAGATGTCTTTACTGCAGCCACTTGGTCTGTGGGACATACCTTCACCAAATATTGTTTGCTTTGCTACTGCTTCAGATCTGTACTTCAAGACTTATCTTTCTCAACCTTGATCCCTGGACTGTTCATCCAGTCTTTTTTTCTTGAGATTCACCCATGGAGAAGTGTAGGCGATGTTGGATGCATTGCATGCATTCTTATCCTAACAGTTTTTGATAGGCCACAAATGACTGACAGGCTTATGAGCTAGTTGGACTTATTTAACCATAGGACAAATTCACATTGTGTTTTGGCATGGTCCAGGCCATGCATGCCCATCACATGGGGTCTTCTGAGGCAAAATGCCATATTGGGAGAGAGAGTTCTATCATAGATCACTTATGCAGTTATAATGTATTTGTTATTTACAGAACATTAAGAAAGTGGGTTTTAATTTGTTTGTCTTAATGATATTTTGTGTTCTTTCAGGTACGGTGTTGTTGTTTTAGTCCAGGCAAAGCCACTTTGGTATTTGCTGGTACAGTAGATGGATCAGTTGTATTATGGGATCTCCGGGAACGTTCCAGTCTGCATCATACTATGAAAATAGGTGATTTTGAATGGATCTTCAGGGAACCAACATTCTGCACTGGTAAGTAGTACTTTGCAATTGTTTATAAAGCAAATGCCGTCACAGTCACAAGTAAGACTTGAAAAAAATCAGTATTTAAAACATTTAACTCTAAATCTGAGTCTTTCTGCTAAAGAGGTTTGTGTAAAAGATTTTTCTATTATGTTTTCATATTTCTTTTGACAAGTAGTCTGTAAAGTATAACAGTCATTTATTTTTTCATATCTTGATAACTTCTTATCTCCGTGGGGTATATACATATTAGAAAAAATATGTCTCTCTCTCTCTCATTATATATATATATATATATATATATATATATATATATATATATATATATATATATATATATATATATATATATATATATATATATATATACACACACACACATATGTATGGGTCTACCTGATATTATCAATTTTTACTTACTCAAAAATTACATTCACGAGACGACCTCACTGAAAACTTACTTTAACGAACACCTGGATCACTGAAGTAGTACACCCGGATTACTGAAGAAGTACTTCTGGAAACTAACCACATGGCCACCATGGTGAACTTTGCCTTTTGCCTCACTATAGTGTGATTTTGGAGTTGGTATATTTAGTTGAGGGGATGTGGGGAGGGCAAAGCCCCCCACTTGGGTGAGTTTGATTTGCTTTGATTCATTTTTTTTTGCATGGTGGCCAAATGGTTACCTTCCCGGTACAACTTAGGTGATCTGGGTGTTCATTAAAATATGTTTTCAGTGAAGTCGTCTCATGAATGCAAGTTTTGGGTAAGTGAGAATTCGATAATACTAAGTAGACCCATATGTCAGCAAGCTTTGGAATACAGTCAAGACTGGATAATGTGGAAAGGAAGGGGTAAAAGGTTAAGAATTATTATCAACAGCTGTCTCTATCTGGGTAAATGAACTGATCCATTTGGACCTTTTTCAGCCATGATATGGGAGAATGATAAGAAGAAGCATTGTTTATAGCATCATAGGTGTCTATGAGGCTAATGACTAATGCGGCCTTTATAAACCTACCCATGCAACCCAAATGTATCCCATAAGTTATTGTGTCTTAGAGGTTATTTTAAGGGGTTAATTAAGGTGGTATTTATGGTTTGCCTCTGTCCATCATAAACGTGTGTCAGATCAGCAGTTAATTTCTGATTTCTCATCCACTGGTCTAGGTTGCATTTGAATAAGGTTAAGGAAGGCTCTGCTTATCATGGATGGGAAGCCTATTCCATTCAATGCGTGTTCTCTGAGATATGTATCTGTCTCTCAAACATGTCCTGTTTAAGCTGCAGGCAAAGTTTAAATCCTTAGATCTAGTAGTTCTGGTGCTGTTCATTTTGCAGATATGCAAAAGGTCCATCAGAGTGGGATCCAAGTATGTCTTGTATGCCAGGCATAAATTGCCTCTTAGCAGTCTGTAGGAAACAGAGTACAGAGATAGGGCTTTGAGGTGATTTACACCCTGTATTCTTTCTGTGAGGAACCTCTGTTGTTGTTGTTGTTGTGTCTTTCGGCTTTTCCTGGTTAGGGGTCGCCACAGCGGAACTCCGGTCTGCTAATGATTGACAGTAGATTTTTACGTGCCGAGTTGCCAGCTCTGATGCACAACCTTCAACGAAGGTACACCCATTCACGCATGTCTCCACACAGAAGACGCTCTAGCTGAGAATCGAACAGGACAATGTCATACTGTGAGGCGACAACGCTACCGCAGCACCACCACCGCAGAATTGTGAGGAACCTCTGTGAAAGTTCCATTTGTTGTATGTGTCTGGTCAGGTACACACCAAAAGGGGCATTAAACCCGAGTCTGATAATGATGGAGTACAGTGGCACGATGACTACCCTGGACCTCAATACCATACCCTTACTTATAAGTTGAGTGACATAGAATGATTTCCTTGCAGCCTTAAACACATGTTGGACAAAAGTCAGGTTATTATGTACAAGTCCCCAAATACCTGACCTACTGTGTCAATGAGATAGTTCTTCCCAAAAAGTACTAATATGCATTTCTTGGCACTGAGCTTTAAACCGTGTCATTGACACTAGTCATTTGTCTGTTAGACCTTCCAGTAAGATGTTAGCATCTTGGGGGTTTTGTATGATTGCTGCTAGAGTGCAGTCATCTGCATGTTTGATAAGCCAGAGGCTCTTGACATTGGCCTTAAATTCTGAAAAATAGATGCCAAAGAGGAGCGGATCCAGTACAGAGCCCTGGGGGATGCTACTGATGAGTGACCTCTTTGTAGAGGTAGTCTGTCCAATCCTAACTGCCTGGGTCCTGTGTGTGTGACCCAGCTGGCTATCCAACAAGTTACATAGGGGTTAATGCCCAGTTCTGTGAGTTTGTTTTAAATACCCAAATGGTGTATTGTATCAAATGCCTTAACTAGGTCAAGGTAAGCACTATGTACCATTTTGCCCTCAGACATTTCCTTGGTGGCAATCTCAAAGAAGTCCACTAAGTTCAGTGGGCATGACCTGTCTGTGGCAAAAACCAGACTGTTTGGGTCCAGTGTCTTAACGTTTTCTATGTCATTGTTAATCATTTTCTTTCTTGATAATTCTTTTCATAGCTTTGCATATGAGAAGAGTCAGACTAATGGAGCTGTAGTTCATGGGATATGTTGATAGTCACCTGTTGTGCTGGTGATGACCATTGCAATCTTCGATTTGCGTGGCACAAAGCCTGCTCAAAGGCTAAGGTTGAGTAGTGACACCAGAGGTCCTGATATGTCATATTTTAGGCTATTTAGGAGGCATTCTGGGATATTATCTGGGCCCATCTAAGCTGTATTATTGACCTTAGCAAATGCATCTAAGGCCTGCTCCATACTGATAGCTGGAGGAATTATCCTGGGGAGCAGCTGGGAGTGAGAGTAAGGTAAAGTTGTAGCTGAATTTGTAAGTCAGAAGAGTTGCTGTTTTTTTCTAGCTCTGTAAGTGTGGCTTCATTTACCAATAGTTCAGCACACTGTTGTATGCTACCTTTGAGGTTTTGGACATAGCTAAAGAAGGCCTTATCATTGTCCTTAGCCTGAGATGCTATCTTTACCTTAAAATTTGCTTTGTGGACTTAATTAGCCTTCTTAGTTGTCTTTTCAGTTTGATGAGAACGTTTTTGTTTTCTTTTTTGGTGTTACACTTCCTTATTTTAGCTATGACTTTTCTTCTTTTGTTACACAACTTGTTTAATTTTGGATTCCGCCAGGGTGGTTTGTTTTTTGTTAGTTTTGGACTTACTTTTGGTAGGCACAGCAGTATCTATGCAGTCAGTGACATGGTTGTACACAGCTACTGTGAATAATTCCTCATAGGCTACTTTGTTGTCTGGGTCTGGAAGAGATTGTGAAATTTTGACTGGTTATAACTTAATAAAAGGTAGATTGCCATGGAGTAGCTTCTAAGTATTACAGGTTCTGCTGGGGTTACAGAATTGATACTTACTTCAAAGGTGATTGCTTTGTGGTGTGTCATTACCAGCGATGACATGACACTGGAGGGTGAGGTGCAATGTTGTCCCATGTTTGTGTGTACCAGGTCCAATATGTTTATACCTCTAATATGTGTATGCACTAACTGAGCCAGGGTGTTTGTGTTTACAAAATCTAGGAACTTCTGTGCCTGCAGATTTGGGGTGGTGTAGGATCCCATTTTATAAAGGGGTAAGTAAAGTCCCCCAGGTGTATGGTATTTGAATAGTAAGGGAATCTAATAGTTGCAAGTATAAGCTGTGGGTTTCATGGGACATAGAAGGTGGCCTACAGCTTGCTAGGATATGGTATGGGACTTTGTCTGTGGTAAACTGGATATAGAGAGCTCCATTTTAACCAATGAAAGGTAATAGAGAGAAATGAGGCCAAGCATTAGTTTGGACTGCAGGTCTGAGTCTTCCTTCCCACCATAGTTTGATAATAGAGTATAGGCAAAGACAAAGGGATAGGCGAGTATTAAGTTAAAGTTTGGTGAGTTCTTAGAAGCTGCTGTTAAGAAAGGATAATGAGTTGGGCATATACAAGGGAGACCCATTGGTATAATGGTTAAGGTCTTCACCTCCCATGCACAAGGTTTGAGACTGACCTCTGGCCAATGCCTGTATGGAGTTTTCTTGATGTTCTCCCATCTCACTGTTGCAAAATTCATTACATTAGCTATCCCCTGCCAAGGCTGGCCCAACGTCCGTCCAGTATACCAAAGCTTTTAGGTTGCTTTAAGGTACACCATACGTCATATATATGCTCCTTGCATGATATAGGGTATAATGTATGGTATAAAGGTAATGCACAGATGTACCATCCTCAGAACCTCTTTGCTGTCAGTCAGAACACCATTTTTGATCGTTGGTTTGAATGCCAGTTTTGTTGCTGGTTCACCAAGCCATTGCAGATAAGTGCCCCATTGTGGTTTTTGGTTTCTTGTCTTCCTTTACATTTTTCCTGCTTGTGATGTTTCATGTCATACAAGAAATGTAAATGCCAGTGTGCGAGACAGATTCCTCATAAAGACTGTCACGAGCAGTGCCTGATTTGCCTCAGCACTTCCTAGGACCATAAGTCCTGTTCAGTTTGTCAGGCCTTTGTTCCTAAGAACCTCCATAGTAGGCTTTCTTTGTTGGCTTTATATCTGAAGAATCAATTTCTTAAGCTCCTATCTAAAGACACAACAGAGGGAACTTCTCGCTCTGAGGGGCAGCCATCCATGAAGAAGAAGGCCAAGAAATCTAGGCCAGATTCTTTTCCTGTACAACCTCCACCAGACATCTCTTCTGAGGTGAGTGAAAGCCCAAAGGATAACCCAACTCCATCGTTGGATTCTTCTGCCATGACCAATTTGTAGGCCGGAGGGGATCCGATCTTGGGCATGTCCTTGGAGGCACTGCAGATGTCCGCATTGGACGTTCAGGGGAACCGTGTCTGATTATCACCATGGGGCCTAGGGGTGTTCCTCAAATATTGGTAAGAGAAGAAATCCCAGCTACAATTACTGAATACTGTTTGGGGTCAGAACCTTCTAAGTTTTATAATGCGGACGTCCCATTAAAGAAAAAGCAGAAAAATAAGCATATTTCTTCAGCCCCTAAGGACCCACAGAGTAAATGGCACTCCTTCACTCAGGAGCTGTTTAGTGCTTTGATGGCTTTCAGACCTTCTCAGAGAGTTTCTGTTCTAGTCATTGGTCCTTTACTCCCCTTAAGAGACCCAGAGAACAGGATTCCTTGGAGGAGGTGGATTCAGATGAGGAATCCCTTGCTTACTCCTCTGATTCCTTCTCTTTTAGATTATGGGTTTGAGGAAGAAGAATCTATACGTCATGATACTCCTATTGAGGAAATTTCTTTTGTGGACACAATCCTTAGAATGATGGAGATTTTTACATGGGATTGTGCTCAAGTTTCTGAGTTACAAAAAAGTATTATGAGCTCCTCCAGATGGACTCTCCCAGTCCCTCTGCTGTCCCTCCTGTTTTGGTTGCCTTATTAGATGTCTTTTTTAATGCTTCTAAGGCTGCTGACTCTTCGTTCACTGTCCCCAAGAAACCTGATAAGTTTTATAGGGTGCCTGAGGACTGTAAATATCTGAATAAGTGCCGTTCTGCTGACCCTCTTTGGTGTCTCTGCTTCTGACAGGTCATCTCAGTTGCTACCTTCTCCAATGTTACCGCCTTCTGATAAAGATAGCAGAACCATGGAAAGTTTAGGTAAAAAGGTTTATACCTCTGCTACCTTAGTTTTTAGGGTTCTTAGTTATCAGACCCATATGTCCAGGTACTTGTTGGTTCTTCTTTCCCAGGCCTGTCAGGTGATTTCTGATCTTCCAGACTCTGAGGGGGAAATTTCTGCCCTTTCCCTGTTAGGGACTTCCTCCCAGGTGGCTCATCATTCCATCAGTTGTTGTTGTTGTGACAGAGCAGATGCTTTCTCTAGGGCTGCTGCTTTTGAGTTTGTGATGAGGAGATATTCTTGGCTTTGTTTTCAACCTTTGCTTGATGATATTAAGTCTAATTTAATGGATGGTCCTCTAGATAATACACACTTGTTTGTCGAAGCTGCTGCTGCTTTGTTTAAGTCTGTTCAGGATAAGAGCAAGGCTTTACAGGAACTTAAACGTGTTTCTTTCTCCTCTACCTAAATTTCAAAGAAATTGCCCCAGTAAGCCAGCCTTTATTCTTGGGCAATTTCGTCTTCTCCTCAAGGGTAGAAAGGAGGGAAATATACTGCTTCTGCTAAAGCTACTCAGACTTCTGTGCCCCAGAATTCTCCTTTTCCTGGTAAGCCAGGTGCTGCCTGACTGTCATATTTTTCCCAGCCACTTTCCTCTTTATCTTCACCTCTCTCTCTTCCTGTTTGCTTAAAGATTACTCAGGACTCCTGGGTTATGTCCATTATTCGCCAGGGGTATTTCATGGTCTGGAAATCTCCCCATCCCCCTTTTTATGGGAATTCCTCAGCCCCCTCAGGAACAGCTGTCCTTCTTTCCATGGGTGCTTTGAGATCTCTTCACGCAGGGTACTATTCAAGAGGTTCCTGTGTCCTGAAGTGGGGGTACTCCAGAATGTTTGTAGTGCCCAGGAAAGAGGGTACTTGGAGACCAATTCTGGACCTTTCTCATCTAAACACATTTCTGAAGATTCCTTCTTTTCAAATGCTGTCCTTCCAGACTTGGTTCCCTCTTTTGCTTCCTCAGGCTTATATGGTGTCTCTGGATCTCAAAGATGCTTATCTTCATATCCCAGTTCATACCCTTTTCAGGAAGTTTTTGCATTTCTTTGTTGCTTCCTGGCATTTTCACTTCTCTGTTTTTCCCTTTGGCCTTTTTACTGCCTCAAGGGTAGTCACCAATTGTGCCTTGCTCCTGTGATTGCCTTTTGCAGGCTAAAAGGGATCCAAGTATTTTCCTACTTGGACGACCTCCTATTTCAGGCATCCTCTCCAGAGACTTTATTACAAACACTCCATTTTGCCATTTCCCTTCTACAAAGCCTGGGGTTCACTATAAATTTCAAAAAGTCCTTTCTGATTCCTTCTCAGGATCATGTCTTTCTGGGGTTCAGGATCTGTGCTTATGCTGGCATCCCTGCCTACTCCCAAGGCCTTGACTTTCATTTCCTTTTTTCAAATTCTTCTTTCTCTGGTTTCAGTAACAGCCAGGAAATTTCTGAGAGCTTTGGGGTTCATGGCCTCCACCATTCCTATGTTCCCTCTGGTAAAACTCCACATGCTAAAGTTTCAGTGGTTTCTGAAGTTTGTTTGTATTCAGCATGCTCATCCCATAGAATTTGTATTTCCTGTTATGTTTTGTCCCAAGAAGAAACTTAAGTGGTGGATTCAGCAGTTGATTCTAAATTCATGGCTCCCTTTTCATTCACTTTTTCTCTCTCAGGAGCTGCTCAAAAACACTTCAAACATGGTATGGGGAGCAGCATTTATAGGTTCATAGGTGTGTACTAGGCTAATGGCCCTGGAGCCTTTAGTCTAGCCCATAGAAGTGCCCTGGCATCATGCCGCCCGACGTTAGTTCCCAATGCTTCTATCAAGTAGAGCCACTGGAGTGATCCCCAGTGAACTTTCTATTTCCCATCCACTCATCAAGATTTCTCTTGAAGAGGGCCAGTGAGGTGCTCTGCTTGACATGTATGGGAAGTCTATTCCAAAGCATAGGCAGTCTCTGGGTTATGAACCTGTCCCTCCAGCATGTTCTGTTGATTGTGGTAATGAGGTTGAGGTGTCTGGAGTGTGTGGTGTGGAGAGACTGGGATTTCTTTAGATTTAGCATTTCTAACAGAGCTGGGCCAGACATGGCTTTGTAAGTCGAGCAGAGATCGCCTCTTAGTGGACAATATAAGACGGAGAATAGCTGGAGTTTTTTGAGTCTGTCCATTTATGACATGTGTTTAAGGCCTGGAATCCTCTTCGTGAGGTACTCTTGTGGCCTTTCCAGCTGTTGCATGTGTCTAGTGAGGTACATGCCAAATGGGGCATTATGCCAGGAAGCAACAGAGAAATGCAAAAACTTCCTGAAAAGGGTATGAACTGGGATATGAAGATAAGCATCTTTGAGATCCAGAGACACCATATAAGCCTGAGGAAGCAAAAGAGGGAACCAAGTCTGAAAGGACAGCATTTGGCCTAACGAGGGAAGAGTAGAGAGAGATGTTGACCTCTTTCTTCCTGGATTCAAAATCCTTGGTAATGAGATGTGCCACATAGAAGGACTTTCTGACCACAAAGTGGCAATGTAGTGGTCAAAGGAAAGGTTGCTGTCAACCTGTGTCCCCAGATCTCTTATAATGCCTTCAGTGTTCAGTGGGTTCCCATCAATGGGGTAATTAGTGTGAACTGAGTTTTTCCCAAAGGGATAACGACTCATTTTTTGACATTAAGCTTAAGGCCATGGTTTCAACACCAGTCATTGGTCTCAGTGAGGCCTTTCTGTAGGATGTCTTGATCACTTGGGGAGTTAATAATGGCTCCCAGCTTGTAGTCGTCTGTGAACTTGGTCAGCCAGAGTCCCTCCGTGTTGGCCTGGACTATTGAGAAGTAGATGCCAAACAGGAGAGGACCAAGGACTGATCCCTGTGGGACTCCACTCATGACTGGTTGGCAATCTGACTTGGAGTCTGCTACTTTCACACTATGGGTTCTATCTGTGAGCCATTTTGCAACCCACCTAGTGATATAGGGGTTGATGCCTAGTTTAGTGAGTTTATCAATAATTCCTGAGTGTGGAATGGTATCAAAGGCCTTGGCCAGATCAAGGTGGGCTATATGAACTGCCTTGCCCTCATCCACAGATGTTCTTCGTGTTTCACTGTTGCAGTCATTACATTTGGGTAATCTGCTGGCAGGTTTCCCTCACTCGGCCTGATTAACAAAGTCTTGGGTCCTGCGTTGGTTGCTGTCCAGTCTTCCATGACGTCAGGTTGTCAGGGGTATAAAACATGCAGCCGACGCCATTACATCAGTCTTTCTTGCCGCGCGGTGCCCGAAGCAGAAACAGTTCGCAAGTGCCGATCGGCCGACTCCTGAAATTTTCATTTTCAAGTTTCAGAACCAAAGTATTCAACTAAAAAGCTAAGTACCCCGTTGGGCAAACTTTTTCTTGCTCCTTACCGATGTCAGTAAAAGTTAATAACTGTATTACTTGTGGGAAGCAAATACCTCATAAGGATTTTCACTTGTACTGTATTCCTTGCCTAGGCCCTGACCACAACGTACCTTGCTGTCAGTTCTGTGCTTTATTTAATCAATGCACTATCCGTCGTCAGTAGATTTTTGCTTCTAAATATTTTGGATCACGGTTTAATTATCCAGAAATGACATTGGTTAGCAATCCAACTACTGGAATACCTAAAAAATGCAAAGAAAAAGACAGAGACAGGCTGTTGAGGTCCAAAACTGCCGACGATGCTTCTCCTAAGCCAGTCACCAGTTCGCTGGTGCTCAGTGAGGCACTTTCGCAGTCCCTGATACCCACTACTTCTGATTCGCAGGCCTCTACTGAGACCCATTTGGAGTCCGGTATGCCGCAAGATGCTTCAATTATGGAACCCGTGGATGTCTCTACCTTGGATGGGTCCAGAGCCGCTGTGCAGGCACCGGCTTCTGAGGGTGTATTCAGGCCTACAGATTTGTATATTAAACCTACGCCATCTTCAATATTAAGGCCAAAATCTCGATCTATGTCTAAAAAAAATGACGGCTAGGCCACATGTGCAGGCCCCTATGCCTAAAAAACAAATGATCAAAATGGCTGAAGATTTAATTACTCTAGTCAGGGGTAGCCAACCCTCACCTTCAAAGAGGCCTAGGCCTGAACTTGACTATGAATCTTCTGAACAGGATTCTATTTCTTCTGACTCTTCCAATGAACAGGATTTGTCTGTACCTACTTATGAGGACTCTGATGCAGAAGATTCCATTCCTTCTGCTTCTCCCCCTGAGGATTTTTCTTTTGGAGAAACTTTACATACCTTAAGGGAACATTTCCACTGAGAAAGTCAGGATTTTTCTGAATCCAAAAAGAGGTTTAGGTTTTTTCTTCTTCTTCCTCAGCATAGGCCTTTGGCTATACCTCCTGTATCTGACATTGTTGATGATGTGTTTTCAGAATCCAGTATGGCCCCTGATTCTCTGCCTCCGGCCCCTTGTAAGCCAGACAGATACTACAGGGTTCCTGATTCCCACAAACTCCTTTTCAAAAATCCTGTTGTGGACCCTGAAACCATTTCTCTGGGGCCCATGGGCATTAAGGCTTCTTCTGCTAAAAATCCTACCCCTTCTGATAGAGACTCCAGTGCACTGGATAGATGGGGAAAAACTGTCTATACTTCTGCAACCTTGGCAATCAGGGCTTTAAACTGTCAATTTCATATGCTTAAATATCAGCAGCATATCATGGGACTGCTTAAACAGAAAATGATGTTGATTTCTGACTGTGTGGAAAATAAAGATTTACAGGATTTATTGCATTCAGCTGAACAAATTGGAAAACATACTTTGCAATGTGGTTTTGATTCTTTGGAGGCCTCTTGCAGGGCTGCTGTTACTGGGTCTGTGCTTAGAAGGCATGCTTGGCTTAAGGAGCAATCTCTGCCTGATCATGTTAAAGCAAAATTGTTGGATGCTCCTTTGCAGCAAGACCGTCTATTTGGCAATAAGGCTGAAGAAGTCCAAAAAAAGATGGAAGTTAAGGCTAAATCTATGCAGACTTTGAAAGATTTCTTATAAGTACAGCTTCCAAGATTTAGTAGGCACTGGCCTACTAAGAACTGGTCCTTTCCAGTTCCTTCAAGAGCCACTCAAGCCAGACCTAGACATGCCAAAAGCATCAAGTTTCAGTCCCAAGGGACTTTCAGAACTAAGTAATGGGGTGCCTCCTCTTCCAAATCTGGAAACAACAAGACACCTCCCTGTGGTAAACAGTCTCAGTGACTTTCCTTTAGAATTACCAAGCACTTACATTTTAGCCGCCCCTTTGGGAGGAAAACTGGCACTTCATGCAAAAAAACTGGCAACTTATAACCCAGGACAAATGTTTTTTAAATATAGTGTCCCAGGGATACAGATTCCATTTCCACATGTTGCCAACTCCAAGCGGATGGCCAGACCTGCCCCCAAATCAGTGGGCAGAGGTTCAGAAACAAGTACTTTCCCTCTTAAACATGGGGCTATTCAGCCAGTACCAGAAGGGGAAAAGGGACAAGGTTTCTATTCCAGACTTTTCCTGGTACCCAGAAAAGACAAATCATGGCGTCCACTTCTGGACTTGTCTACTCTAAAGACTTTCCTGGACATTCCAAAATTCAAGATGCTGACTCTTCACCAGTTACTTCCTATGCTAGGCAAAGATGCCTGGTTGGCAACTGTAGATCTAAAAGAGGCATACCTGCATATCCTAATCAGGGAATCTTGCAGAAGATACCTCTGCTTCAAAGCAGGCTTTTTGCATTATCAGTTCTCTGCACTGCCCTTTGGCTTATCTACTGCGCCCAGGGTCTTTACAAAGTGCCTGGCTCCAGTAATTGCATTTTGCAGGCAAAGAAATATTCAAATATATCCATACCTGGACGATTGGCTAATTCAGGCAGGAAAACAAGGCCATTCTTCTAAAACATCTGGCTTTTGTAAAAAGGGTTCTAACTTGTCTTAGGGTACACCATAAACGAAAATAAATCACAACTACTGCCCTCTTAAAAAATAACATTCCTGGGTGCAAGCTTGAATACAACTGCCCAGATGGCTTATCTTATGCCAGAAAAGCAGATTCAGTTGGTGACTTACTTCAAACAGGTGGCCACAAAAAGCCTGCTATCAGCAAGACAAATACTGCAAGCCTTGGGGTTCATGGCCTCCTGCATTCTTCTAATTCCATATGCAAAACTGCATATGAGGAAACTTCAGTGGTACTTAAAAAGTTTATGGTCTCAACATTCTCACAGCCTGGAAACAATGATTCCTATCATACCTTGCCTGCAACTAGAGTTCCTTTGGTGGGCAAAGGCCTGCCACCAAAACAAGGGACTACCATTCACACCAACCCCTGCCGTCCAAACCCTAACTACAGATGCATCAGACTATGCTTGGGGGGCTCATCTGGCAGGAAAGTGCATTCAGGACAAATGGAGCCCAAATCGAATGCACCTTCATATCAATCAAAAAGAAATGCTAGCTGTACAGAATGCACGGACAGCCTTCAAGGACTATCTTTATCCAGGACAACTAATGGTAAAGACAGACAACACCACAGTTACGTGGCACATAAACAAGCAGGGGGGGGGGTACACATTCCTACCCCCTCTGCAGTCAAGCCATGGCATTGTGGAACACGGCCTTGAGCTATCAAGTACAACTACAAGTCCAATTTCTGCCAGGAAAGCTGAATATTTTGGCAGATGATCTGAGTAGAAATCTCATGGACCCACACGAATGGAAACTGGAACCACGGATTTTCAACATGTTGACATGCAAATGGGGGAGCCCAGACACAGATCTCTTTGCCTCACCACTGAACTACCAGTTGGACAAATTTTGCACAAGAATTCCTCACAAAAAAGCCTGGAAAGTGGAAGCTCTGTCCTTCAGCTGGGAAAACCTATCAGTCTATACTTTTCTCCCTCTGCCTTTGCTGTACAAAGTTCTACTAAAGGTCAAACAGGACAAACCAAAGATGATTTTGCTTGCTCCAGACTGGCTTCGCCAACACTGATACCCACTCCTATTCAGTCTATCACAACTTTCTCCATGACACCTGCCTCAGACACCTCCCTTACTGTCTCAGCAGAACAACCAAATTCTGCACCCTCAGCTCCAAACATTGAAGCTTGGCTAATCACTTAAATTCTCCCTTAGCATCCCTCAGCAAACCTGTGATGGATTCTGTGCCTGGAATCAGTCTCAAGGGATGACCACAACAGTGTCCAGTTTACCTCAGATTTTGCAATACTTAACTGAGATGTTTCACAAGGGCCTATCTTTTTCTTCCATAAAAATTCATGCCTCAGCCATTTCAGCTCATTACAACACAGAACCCCCCCTCTTCTCTCATCCTCTGTTAAAGCAGTATCTCAGAGGGGCCAAAAACTTAAGGCCACCCAGGAGAGCTCCAACCCCTGCCTGGGACCTTAAGTTTGTATTGGAAAAACTCACTCTACCTCCTTTTGAGCCAGCTGCTACTGCAGACTTAAAATTCCTTTCCTGGAAAACAGCCTTCCTTTTGGCAATCACTTCAGCTAGAAGGATTTCTGAATTACAGGCCCTTATGGCAGTGGAGCCTTTCATCATCTTTCATGTTGACAGGGTGTCACTCAGGACCAACCCATCCTTCATGCCCAAGGTGGTATCCGGTGTGGCTCTTAATCAGTCCATTAATTTCCAACTTTCTTTCCCAATCCACAGAACAAAGGGGAGCGGATTCTGCATTCATTGGATGTACACAGACAACTTAGATTTTACTTGGACAGGACTAAATCTCGAAGAAAATCTGAACAACTGCTGGTAGCATTTGTTGCAGGGGCAGAGGGAAAGGCTATTTCAAAGCAAACCATTTCCAAATGGATAAGCCATTGCATTAATTTCTGCTATAAGCACCATGAAAAACCTATCCCCCAGGGGATCAGATCCCATTCCACCAGGGCTGCATCTACTTCTACTTCTACAGCCATTCTCAGAGGTGTTCCTACCAGGGATATTCTAGAAGCTGCTACCTGGAGTTCAGTTCATACTTTCACCAAGCACTATCACTTACCAATTTTCTCTAAATCCAGAGCTGGCTTTGCCACTGCTGTTTTTGCAGGGCCTTATAGCCGGTCCTAATACTGTATAAATCCATCCTCCCAACCTTAGCTTTGGGAATCTATCCAAATGTAATGACTGTAACAGTTAAACACGAAGAACATAGTACAGTTGTGTACACTTGTAGATGTTCGAGTGTATTCACTGTTGCAGTCCTGGTTACCCTCCCTCCAGCCCTCTTATTTTTCTTTTACTATGCCTCTCCTTTATTTTTCTACACTTAAAAGCCTTTTTGGTGTATTTGCTTTTGTTTGGAGGTATATATTTTTGTGTTTAAAATTATTTATATATTCTGCTCCCCATTTGGGGGGCACCTGACATCTGGGGCAAGAAAAACTGATGTAATGGTATCGGCTGCATGTTTTATACCCCTGACGTCATGGAAGAAGGGACAGCAACCGACGCAGGACCCAAGACTTTGTTAATCAGGCCGACTTAGGCCAACCTGCCAGCAGATTACCCAAATGTAATGACTGCAACAAGTGAATACACTCGAACATCTACATTTATGGAAAGTGTACACAACTGTACTTTCTGGTGACTGACTCAAAGAAGTAAACCAGGTTGAGCAGGCATAATCTGCCTTTCACAAAACCAAATTGTGTGGGATCTAGAGTTTGGAGATTCCTTGTATCTTTGTTTATTAGGTCCATGATGATGCGCTTCATAGCCTTACATATAAGACTCATCAGGCTAATAGGGTGATAATTCCCAGGGCCTGTAGTTGCTCCCCCTTTATGGAGAGGGGTGACTGCACCAGTGCACCATTTAGCAGGGACAAAGCCTGAGGTGAGGCTGTGATTGAACAGGGCACACAGATGTGGTGCCAGTAAACTTTGTAGTTCATGTAGAACACATCCAGAGATATTGTCGGGTCCCATGGAAGCTGTATTCTTGGCCTTGGAGAATGCAACTTTAACCTGTACTGCAGTGCCTGGCATTTCTCCGGTATTGTGATTGGTCCTTTGAGGGGGAGAGAGGGGTAATGTTGGCACTGAATCTGTCAGCCAGTATGTTGCAATATCTGTTGGCTCAGTATAGGAGGTACCATTGTGCAGTAACTCAGAGCAAACCTGGGTGTTGCCTTGGAGATTTTTGATATAATTATAGAAGACTTTGTGGTTGTTTTTAGTGTATGCCGCAATTCTGCCTTCATAGCTGGCTTTAGAAGTTTTGATGAAGGATCTCAACTTTTTGTTGAGGCTAATACGGGAGTGTTTCCAGTCTTGCGACTTCACCTTTTTCTGCAACAGTTTCTTCCTTCTTTTGTAGAGTTTATTAATGGCAGGGGACCACCACATTGACTTCTTTTTTTTGGAAGAGAGCATATTGGTTCTGTTGGGTATGGCTAGTTTCATGCATTTGTGTAAGTGTTTGTACAGTGCATTGGTGTATGATTCGACAGTCATGCATCTGTTTTCCACTGACATGGGTGCTGCAAAGTTAGCTACCTCTGTTTTTACGAGCCCAAAGTCAGCTTTGGAGAAGTTTTTCATGGTGGTTGCCTTTGTGGGGTGTGTGGGTGAAATGTGGATTTCCATGGTGATTAGTTTGTGGTCGGATCTAACTAGGGAGGAATTGACTATTGGTGTAGAGCAACGGTTGCCCATGTTAGTAATAACCAGGTCAAGGATGTTGCTTCCTCTAGTGGGGGAAAGAATGAGCTGGTCCAGAGCATTGGAATTAATGAATTCCAGGAAGCGTTGGTCCAGTGTATTGGTGCATGAGTAGATGCTCTTCCTTGATCATCAGATGTCAGTAAAAGTAAATATAACTTTAACTCAGGCCATTTCTGCCCTCCTAAGTTCCACGCTAGGCTCCTGCCTTCTCAGCTTAGGCCCCACGCAAGTATAGCTTTGTCTAGCTGGTAAGCTCTTCAGAGACCGGGACACTTTTAAGTGTCGGTCTTTTGCGCAGAGCTTTTTTGGTCGCTTTGCATACAAATGCGTGGAGACTATGACTACTCAATTAGCTAAAAGCGCGCCGGGAAAAGGGACCGACATTAGCGGCCCTTGGTTGCCGCGAAACCGCAGTTAGGCCAACATGAATGTCTGAAACCCTGAAACAACCGAGCGGTCGGGGTTAAAGGACTGATTTAATGCTTCCGATCTCTAGAGAATGAGGGCTGGAGCTGCATCTGCTACTGATACTACTGAAGCAGAAGCAGAAGCCCAGGATTTGGATGACACCTTTTGGCGAAGACATAACATAACCTGCGCAGGGGCTGCTAGACTTCCTGCTTCCATGTCTATCAAGGCTTTTTGCCCAGGGACTGCAAGAGCATCTAATAAGGCCTTGCTCAAGCAAAATTCACTCTCTTCACATCTACCTCCCTCCGCACTCAGGATACTCAGCCTGGCCAGGGATCTCATTTCTTTGATCAGAGGATCACAACCTCGCAGACAGGGCCTCTTCTCCCCTCAGACAAGCCAGACAGGACTGAACCTGTCTTCCCTCATTTACAGATTATTCAGATCCCCTCTGATGACTCAGACCTGCCTCACCTCACTCTATATTCTCCTTGGCTTTTAGATTCATTCTGGCCTTCTGCTTCTCCCTTCCTTCTCTCCTCCTGGGGGAATTTTCCTTTGAAACCTTGCAAAGAGGCGCTGCGACTTCCAATGGCATTCTCAGGATGAATCAGATTTTCAGAAAGGCTAAGGACATTTACACTTTTTTACACCTGAGCCTTTATATGCCTTGCCAGTACTAACAGTTCTGCATGATACATATAATGATGCCTGTACTCTTCCTGATTCTCTTCCTCCGGCCTCTGCCAATTACAGCAGATGACACGGGTCCCGGATCCACTACCATTCGTATAGGCTCCTGAAAGGCTCCTGTTGCAGATTTCACAGGAGGTTCCTAAAGGCCCTAGCAACCCCTCTTTGCCTCTCCTCTTCCCTCTAGAGGAATCTAGAGCATTAGGGAGGAGATTACCACAATTTATATTCTTCTGCCAGGTTTTTCGTAGCTTTCCTTGTTGCCTTGATTCCACAGTTGACCCTGATTCCATTTTTAGACCAGCTAAATAAAAACAATCTTCTCCTGAACCTCTTCCCCCCCAAAGCCTTCAGGATTTGGCAGGATTTGGTTCATTTTTTAAAATTTTCTTAAACCAGCTGGCTAAAATGTGGCTCTGATCCCTTTAGATCAACTGTTAGATCAACAGTGTAAGGAGGCATAAAAAAGGCAAAGAACAATCCCTACCAGACCATGTTAAGTCAAAGATCCTAGATGCTCCCATGGAGAAACATTGTTTATTTGGCTCCCCTGCACAAAAAGTTCTAGAAAAGCTTAAAAAGAAAAAGCAAATTCTGTCAAACAGATAAGGACTTTAACACAGGTCCAACCTTTTCATTGTGTTTAATAGAAATTTGAGACCTTTTAGATGGTCCCAACTCCAAACACCAGAGATCAAGGCAGAAATAGATGCCAAAGACAATCAGGTCAATCTAGGGGGTGCCTACACAAAAGTCACCAGCTCCAGACCACTAAGACCAGGTTTGCCAGGCCCCAGAATACAACCACTTCCACAAGGCAGACAGAATGACAAATTCTTGGTTAGTCTACCAGCATACCACTGAACCACAAAAGCAGCCTACAGAAAATAGCCTTCTCCGACAACTGGCATTGAGACACATGATCCAAAGCCACTTTTACTACAAAACAGAGTTCATGGGCAAGCTCTCACTTCCTCTACCAAAAGCCAAAAATGGAAGCTGCACAAGCAAACCACTCAAGCCAAGACACATCAACAACTACAAAAGGATCACTTACTAAGAAGAAGAAACATAGAAGAACAAACACACCTGGAACACTACCAATTTTTTTTGTACCAAGCCAAGAAAACCAATGGAGACAAATTCTATTCTAAGACATTCTAACACATAACTCATTGAGACACTTGTTCAAAATGCTTCCCCTCCAGCAACAAAAAGTTTCTTCAGACATTCCCTTGGCTGGTGAACAAGAGTCTCAAGTTCTGATACCTTGTTCCCTATACGAGTACCTGCACAGGAAGACACCTTCATCCCTGCAGAGGATCAGAGACTTATCAATTCTCTTTCAGAGCATTATCAATTGGTAGCATTTAAGAGTATTCCACGAAATGGGCGGCATCAGTGGTACATTAAATTCACTTCAGCAGTAATTGCTTTACCCAGACATCATTCTACCTAATACTTCCCATACCTAAGGCAAAGAAGTTAACAAAGAACACAAAAATGTCAAGGCAACTGTTGCAAAAGATTTGATAAACGAAGATTGCATGCAAAGTCACACAGTCTACACAGTCAAAGGATACAAAAAGTGGAGTGAAGAATTAGACACATCAACTCAAGACATTCTGACTCATCAAAGGATACAACAAAAGCAAAAACCTAAGAACTTCATGACATTAACAGGATAACTCGAAAAGCTGCAATCAACTGAGAAAGTCCTGCAAGCAGAAAGCTACATGGCATCCTGCATAATAGCACTTCCATGCCAGGCTGCATGAGAGAAAGCTACTGCAGGCTCTAAGAGAACAAGCTAATTCTCAACACAAGCACAGTCTAAACCCAGATTCCAATAATTCCATAAGCCCAGGCTAATTCCTGTGGTCTGGAATAAGCCTGTCCAGTTGTGGCTCAGGCCTGTCAGTTGAACAGAGCATTGCCTTTCACCACCACCATCACGGGCCTCAGATCACCACTGGGGGGCACACATTCAGTGGGACAACTACACACAGACAAGACCCCCCACCAGCTGAATCTACACATAAATCAGACCTAGATGGGGGCAGTGAAATGAGATGATCCAGGCATCAGACCATCCCTTCAACAGCAGCATCATCTGAAATGGGGCCAGGACAACCACACAGTGTGGTACATCAACAACAGTCAGGAACACCATCACTTCAAGGAACACATGGATGGCAATAATGCTGGAAGATACAATACCAACCTCAACATTCATGTTCAGGCCAGAACACTCAGGCCAAAAGAAAACCCAGGATTCCAGACTTCTTAAGCAGAACTGAACCTCATGCTCTACCTTGGGCGCTGCATCCAGATATCTTCAAAGCCTATCTGCAGAAAGATAAATCCAGAACTACCACGGAAAGAAATGACACAATCATGCCTTGGAATCATTGCAACCAAGACACAACCATCACTTGCTTGGAGGAGGACTCCCTTATACCAGATCCCAAAAACCTGGCCTTCAGCTGTTTCCACCTCTTCCCTTGATTCCACCTCTTCTACTGAAGATCTTTCCTTATCAATACAAAGATTCTGACCCAAGGGTTCCACTGAGAGGCAATGGGTGGTATCCATACTGAAGGACTGAGGGCTTACACTTGGTATGGCATTGACAGCACGCATCCCTTACTACTAACACAGAACAACTACAAGATCCTACATCCAAACTTACCTAACACTGCATCTGGCTCTGTAACATATGCATGCTTGGAATATTGCAACAAACAACTTCGAGGAGGGTTAAGGACATGGGTTAAGAGGGGAATCACACCTCCACAAGGGAAGACTTCAAGGAGGAAATGGAAAAGATTTGTATCCATTTTGGAGCAGACCCTCCACAGAAAATGTCTCATTAGCAAAATGGCAAACACAGCCTGGAATATTGCACAAAGCAAGAGCACAAGGCCCTGCTTACTCCTCCATGGCCTGAGATTGTCCTTAATTTGCAACAGAGTACCTACAACATGATCCTCCCTGTCTTCTCTCATCCTCTACTCAGGCACTTTCTTGAGGAATCTCAAATGTGTAACCTCTCCAGAAAAACCACCTTTACCTGTGGGATCTCAGCTTTGTGCTGGAAAAGTTAGCACTTCCCCTTTTTAGACCAGCAGGAACAGCAGAATTACAATTCTTGTCTTGGAAAGCTGCAACCAGGCAGAGCATTACTTCAGCAGAAGGGTATGATGGGCAGTAGGCATTAAATTGGCAGCAAACCTTTCCTTCTCTTCCACAGGAAACAGAGTCTCAGTGAGGCCAACTCCTACCCCTTGCAAGTGGTCTCCAGGAGTATCACCTGGACCTTTATTCCAAAAGTAACATTCTTCCCAAATTGACAGAACAGGGGGAAAGACCACTACATATCCCTGACCCACAGAACACTCATGCTACTCATACCAGCAGACTAAAGACCAGCAGAAAAACTGACCAGCTTCTGGTATACATGCAGCAAGAATGCACCAGGAACAGTTTCAAAACAGACACAATCTCAAAATGGATGAAAGTGCATTTTCGATTTGCTTCATATCTTTTCATGGAAGAGACTCCTCCCATTTATCAGACCTCATTTCCCAAAGAGCTACAGCACCCACTACAGCTCCCTACGAGGCACACCTAAGAAAGACATTTTTAGAAGCTGCTACTTTTTAGAAGCGTATACATTACATCTTCCCTACACAATGCTTCCCTACTCTAGGATCCCAGCGGGCAGGTTTGCAGCTGCTTTTTTGCAATATCTTAACTAAATACATCTTTTATCTTGGTGCCTCCTCCCCAGTTTGGCTATGGTATTCTACCCATGTTAGGACCTGCAATGCATCCTTGAGGATGTAGTATAGTTGTGTACCTACCAGTTTGGTATGTGTCGATGGGTATGTGCATCTGCACAGTCAAATACCACTTCCCTCCCCCCTGCTGGTATTCCTAGGTATTCCTTACTCTTTTAGCTAGCTGGGTAATCTATTATATATCTGTATTTTGTATATTATTATATATATATATATATATTTTTTTTTTCTTTTCTTTGTCTCTCTCTACTGTTTGGATTTTGCATTTGTTTATAAAAGCCTTACTACTAGGCACCTGGCATCTGGGCAAAACACTACTGAGAAAAAAAATCATTATGGCCGGGCTTATACCCAATAAAATACAGCAGCAATGATGGGTGATGGGTCACGACATCAGCCACATCAGGCCAGGCCAGACCTTTTCTCCGCCGACCGATCAAGGGCTGCCTGAGCAGGACAACCAATATGTTAGGACTGCTGTAGATGCATACTATCGACACATCATTTTTATGGTAGGTACAAAACTGTACTTTTTCACAGCCGATGGAGGGGTAGTTGAAGTCACTTAGTATGAGAATGTTGGGTTGGATCTTAATAGTTTCCAGGATGCTTAGGAAGGTGGAGTGAGAGTCCTGGGACATGGTTGGGGACCTATAGCAGGCTATGACCTGAATCGCCATCTTACCCTGTGTTAGTTGTACCTGAAGTATCTCAGATGCGTTATGCTGGGCTACTAGTCTGGAGATGTGCATATCCTTTATGAATATGGAGACATTAGTACATTTGGAGCTTCAGTCCATGTTCTGGGGCCAAAAGGTGTGAAATGAGTTATAGCCTGGTAGCGCAGGGATGCTTTCTGCTGCTTTAAACCAGGTCTCTGTTACAGCACAAATGTCGATGTTCTCCATTTTGAGGAGTGCTTTGAGCAAGTACATCTTGAGATTTAGACTTCTTGCATTTAGAAGCATGACTGTCAGACTGCATTTATTTATAGCTGTTACAATGGTAATGTGGTCTTTGGAACATGACCTGAAAAAGGCTATAGGGGTGGCAAGAGCCTTAGCCAGTGTCCGGAAACCCAGGGGTGACAGATGCAGGCCATCTCTGGCAAAGCATCGAGGTCTGTCAGTCATGTCATCCCAAGCAGGCAGATACAGGATCCCCTTAGAATGACACCAGATATTTAGCCAATTGTTGAAGTCAATCATTTTCTGCTTGTACTGTGATATCATTCTAAGTGATGGTAGGATGCTGCTCAGGGCTAGGGTCATACCTGCCTGGGCCACATAATGCGATGGCTTCTCCCTGTCTCTTTTCGTGTAGTCTAGGGAGGTGCATCTCAAGTCATTTGGCACCCACATGGACAGTGACAGAGTCATACTTGTACTTGTTGTGGAGTGAGCTGAGTACTTGTGTTATGTGTTGGATTCTGGCACCTGATAGCTGACTGTTAGCTTCTCCTTATTCAACCTAGTGAGTGGGACATCAATGTGTCTCACTATCGAGTCACCTATGATTAGTGTATGGAGCAAGCTGTTTTGCCCTAGGGGCTTAGGTTGAGGGGCACACTGTGTAGGTGACCTATGTGTCTTGTGGTTTGTGCTCTGCTCTAGTAGATGAGTGCGTTTCTGCCTTGAAGGTCTCTGTTCTTTGGGTAGATTTCTCTTGAGAGCCTCCATGAAGGTGGGTGTGTGGTTTGTGTTTTATGTGAGAGCTGTGATGGTGGGTGTTCTGGAGAGCTATGTGTTGCATGTGGTGTGGTGCAGGTGTTGACCTTCTCCTCTTGACCACCTATTCTGGTCTTGGCTTGAGAGTGCATTACTTCCAGTTTGGATATATAAGTGTATCTCTTACAAGTCTGAGTGTTAGGACGTAAGAAGAGAGGGTTGTCTGTGTACATGAGGCAGTTGCTGCACTGCCTCAGAATGCCCAAGTTCACCATGTTAATAGGAGAAAGCACTGGGAACTGACCTTTAGACATGCCAGGAGGGATGGTCATTATTACTTAGTACTGGAGCTGTTGCCTTATATATTCCTTTTACAGGAAAAATCTCCCTTAAGGTGTCTGAGTCTGTACAGAGCACTGCTAAACACCTGAGGGGAAACTAATATGTAGACCCTGAAAATTTAAGGATGAAGTATTTAGGCAGATATTCTGAAGTTAGAAAGAAATCAAGCAGTACTTACTGAAAAATAAAGAATTAGCTTGTCAAGAATGATGAAAAGAGGGGAGTCACATGAATGGCTACTGCTTGTCTACTACTAATGCTGGTCTCATCACAGCTTCACTCGGTTAGGATTTAATACTCCTTTGCTTCTTCTCTCACCAGAAGCAAAATGTTAGCACCAATCCCAAGAAGAGAAGCAGGCCATGGCCTGTTTGGTGATCCACAGTCTTGTTCCAGATGATGCAAGGGTCTGCAGGCTTGTAGCCTTTTTCTGATAGATGCCTTGAATAGCAACCAGACCAGTCAGGTACGTTAAGCACAGACACTCACTCTCCAACCCGAAAGAGTCAGGAATCAATGCACTTTGCTCCTACTCTCACCAGGATCAGAATATAAGCACAGATTCCAAGCTGTCACCTATAAAGCAGTTACTAGGCTTTCTGGTGATCATCAGTCCCCAGGAAATAATGTAACTGCACTCCTTCTCTCACCAGGAGAGAACAAAAGCACTAATCCCAAGATGACTACTGAGAGGCAGAATGTGGGCTCTCCAGTAATTGGTGGTCTTGCAATAGATGCTTAAAGGTAAGATGAAAAAAATGTTTTTTCCTAAACAGTGCAGTGTGCACTAGAGGAATTAGATGTAAAAGTAGGTAACTTAAGATGTTAGGTTGTCCCATCTTGCCTTCGTTCTTGCTGTTTGGGTTCGGAGCCGATCCTCTTCTATAGCTGGAGAGCTATTTACTGGCTCAAGGCTAACCCTTATCCCAGAATGCCCAGCGTCAGCTACCCAGATCTCATTTGCCGCTTCAGCTGCGAGGTTGCTTTGTTACTGGCTCAGGCTTAGTATAGTTTTTTCCATGATTATAATTGTTGTTTATTCTTAAATTTTGTCAAGTTTTGTCTAGATATAGTTCTTTATCCCTTATCGACTTTCTTGTGTGTGTTGTAGCTTTGTTGACCATCGCTCCATGTCTCGCAGGCCTTCTGTTTCCCTGAACTCATTTAAATTAGAGAGTCCCCCCCCTTAGGACAGCCGTTTAAATTAGAGGCTCTCCTTTCTGTTCCTTAACTGTAAAAAAAAAAAAAAAAAACTGTTTGTTTTTTAGTATAGTAGTGTAACATGTCTAAAGAGGCCAAAGTTTCTGGCTTCAAAAAGTGTGACTCATGCTGTCAGAAAATATATCTGACAGATGGGCACACTAGCTGTGTTTATTGTTTAGGGGTTGTGCATCTGCAGGACTCCTGCTTTATCTGTCATGCATTTAGTCCAAGGGTCCTGCAGAAGTGCAAAAACAAATTAATCCTTCAAGGATTATTGAAACCACAGGATTCCCCAGCTAAAGGTTCTCAGCCAGTGAAATCCTCTACGTCTGTCATGCCGTTGGCTCCATCCTCGGAACTGACTTCTGGGCTTGAAGAACCAAGTTTGTTGGTGCCGACTAGCATCGACAAGTCATCTCCTCCCTCGGCTCCAACTGCCAACTCAGCCGTCTTGGAGCCACAAGCGAGCAAGGTCTCTTTTATTTGAGCCGATCGGCTCGGTGCCACAGTCACCCTTATTAGGAAGTGAACGCAGTCATCGCACTTCTTCATCCCACTCCTCTTGATTCTCCAGGTTATTGGATCAAGACGTGGAGAGAGTAGTCAGCAGGTTGCTTAAATCACAGGCCCTTGCAAAATTACTTTCCAGCCCACCTCAGCAGGTTGCAGCTCCATCCGCCTCCATCTCCATTCCTCCTCCGTCTCCATTCCTCCTCCGACTACACTTAGTTCGGAGCCAGAGACCATGGACGCACTGATAGTAGAACCAACCTCGCCGATCACCTCCTCTTCGGTTCCGACATCGGCTCCGATCACCTCGATTGTTTCATCCATCGAGGGATCTGGGTGCCGAAGCTTTCTCGTCAGCTCTGAGGGGGGAAGTGGCATCGGTCCCTTGTGTGACCCCACTCTCCCTCTCGGAGATTTGGCGCAGGTGAGCTCTGCTCCCACATCAGCCTCGGAGCTATCGCCCTCGACATGGAGAAGGACTCCCATCTCTTCGGAGCCGGAGCTTTCTTTGCCTCGGGATCATGATGCCTTTGAGGTCATGAGGAGTGGGCTGTCCCCTGAAGCAGCCCTACTATCAGCCCTATCGGCGGCTCCTCTTGTGGTGCCTGTGCCAACCTCTGCTCCTCCTCCTGCCGAGAAGCGTAGGGAACCTATGCCCCAGGACACCCCATTGGGTGACCCCTCTTCTTCCAAGGCCTCCTCTAATCACTCAGAGGAGCCTCCTCAGAAGAAGAAGTGCAAGAGGAAGCACCTAGACTCCCCTGAGTCTGTCACCTCAGATACAGACCTGGATGAATCGGAAGGGTCCCCCTCTGAAGATGTTTCCTTTTTGGACATCCTTGAAATGCTTAGGCAGAGGGGTGGCTGGTCTTCCCTAGCCACTACCGAGGACGAGTCTGTATACCTGGAGGCATTCAGTTCCCAAACCCTCCACCTCCTGGGTGTCTCCACCTTTCGATCCACTCATGTCTGTAGTGGCTCTAGAGGCTTGGTCAGCTCTGGATTCTGTGGAACCTACTCCAAGGAGACCAAATAAGTTCATAACAGCCCCCCAGGACAAACAATTTCTCTCTAAAGGTGTTCCAGTTGATGCCATGGTGGTAGCAGCAGCCACAAAGAAAGAGCAGAAACAACTTCATCTGTCCATCCACCAAAGAGTCTAGGACGATGGACAGATATGGGAAGTGAATGTTTTCCTCAGCGACCTTCTCAGTGAGGTCCATGAATTCTCTCTCTCATTTTACACAACTTCAAAGGGATCTCCTAAAAGAGCTTGGAGATACCCTACAAGATCTTACAGCTGAGTGAGCATCAGCCAAAATAGCTTCCCAGCTTGCGACTCTTAATTCTATAGTCAACTCCTCCATGAGGCTGATTCCTATGCAGCCGATGGAGTGAGCAGAGCTGCAGGTACAGGAGTGGCTCTCAGGAGACATGCTTGGCTGCGGCTGTGTCAATTTGCGGAACCCTTTCAGGTGTCCTTCACAAATCCTCCCTTTGATGGCTCCTCGCTTTTTGGGCCTCAGGTGAAAGACACGCTTACCAGGTGCGAGCAGGAAGGCAAGACTCTCTCTGCCATGGGAGTCTGTTTTTCCACTCCTAACAGACCTTATCCCAAAGGTCAGAAGGGTGGAAAGATGTGGTTTTGGAAGTCATAGGGACCCTTGTCTGACACATGTGGTGATTTTTCCCCCAGTGGCAGAGGGGGAAACAACAACAATGGCAATCGCCACCCTCGTGGCAGAGGGGGACCGCAAAATCAGGGTGACAGAGAAACTTTCTCTGCCAAACCCTTCCAGCATCCCTGACGGGTTGCCTGACTGCTCACCTCTGGAGGCAGTCGGGGGAAGACTTTTCCTGTACCCAAAAGCCTGGCAAAATATAACAAGAGACAAATGGGTACTATCTATCATATCCGGAGGTTACAAAATCCCCTTTTCATCAGCCCCCTCTAAAGTCAAAAAAGTCCATCCCAGATGTCCCACCCAATCTAAGGGATCAAGCAGTTATTTAAGTTTGAAAACTGCTAGAAAAAAGAGCCATTCAGGAAGTCCCCGCAGACCAACTAGGATCTGGAACTTACTCAAGATTCTTTTTTTTACCAAAAAAGACAGGGGACTGGAGACCAGTACTGGATCTCAGCACATTGAACAAATCTGTACAAAAAGAAAAGTTCTGGATGGTAACACTGCAGTCCATTCTCCCCTTTCTGGGTCAGGACAACTGGATGTGCTCCATAGATCTTCAGGATGCGTACTACCATATCAAAATGAACAGACGCTCCAGGAGATTTCTTCACATCCAGGTAGGGGCTAGTCATTATCAGTTCAGAGCTCTGCCCTTTGGTCTCACCACAGCCCCCAGGTTGTTCACCAAATTTATGTCAGTAGTCACGGCTCACCTGAGACGTCAAGGATTCCAGGTGTTTCCCTATCTAGACGACTGGCTCCTAACTGCTACCACCAGGCATCAACTCTTAGAGGCATGGGATTATACAATATCAACCTGCACCCAACTAGGTATTACAGTAAATTTCGAAAAATCTGCCTTGTTGCCCTGTCAATCTGTTACATATATAGGAGCAGAATTAAACACAAAACAGATGTTTGCAAAGTTACCTCAGGAAAGAGTTTTCTCTATTTGCCAACAAGTGTATTTCTAATGCAGAGCAGAAAGGTCCAAGTCAGACATGTCCTGCAAGTTCTAAGCTCCATGGCAGCTGCCATTCTTCTTGTACCATTAGCGCATTACCACATGAGAGTCCTTCAGTGGCTTCTCTTCAGACAGTGGTCCTTCCAGGAACTACCCATGTCTCACATGATCATGATTACAGAAACAGGCAACAGACACCTCTCTTGGTGGATGGTCTCCCCACTGGTGACTCAGGGCAGACCTTTCATTCAACCCCCTCCGGTAGCCACAGTGACCACTGACGCCTCCCTGATAGGGTGGGGGGAGGCATTATCTAGGTAGGACAGTCCAAGGCATGTGGCAACCTCATGGGTACCATCTGCATATCAGTGTCCTAATGATGAGAGCGGTGCTCCTAGCTTTGCAAGCTCTTCAAGACTCTCTTCCTTTTGGGACTATTGTGATCCAAACAGACAACATGTCAATTGTGTGGTACATCAACAAGCAGGGTGGGACCAGGTCCTACCCCTTATGTCGAGAAACCCTCAGGCTATGGCAATGGGCAATTTCCTCCCAATGTTTTCTGACAGCAATGCACATCCATGGGAAATCCAACGTAATAGCGGACAGGCTCAGCAGAGCTATCCTCATGCCTCACGAGTGGTCTCTGAATCAGGAAGTTGCGGACCTTATCTTCCGCAAATGGGGCCAGCCTTGCTGCGATCTGTTTGCAACCCCCCTCAACAACAAATACAGCAGCTACTTCTTCCTGCTTCCTCCTCCAGGTCAAACTCCCGGGGACGCTGTAGTCCACGATTGGCCTCAGGGACTCCTTTATGCATTTCCCCCTTTTCCCAAGACTCGTACAGAAAGCAAAATCGTTGGGTTGCAAAATGATCCTCATTGCCCCCTATTGGCCTCGACATTTATGGTTTCCGTTTCTGCACCTTCACCTTCTAGACCAACCTTGGGTACTGGACCGAGTGCCAGATCTGTTGATTCATCAGTAAGGCGGGTTACACCAATCCCTTCAGACTCTCAAGCTCACAGCTTGGTTTCTCCACTTCCTACTTTAGCCAGGCTTCCAAGTATCTCCCCAGCAGTTCGCGATATTATTGTATCCTCCCATAAGTTAACTATGAGAAAGACTTAGCAAATGGAAAATATTTTCTTACTGGGGCAGAATCTAGAAAATTAGACCCCTTTTCAGCCCCAGTCCATCAAATTCTAGAATTTCTAGCAGAGCTTTTTCAGTCGGGTGCGGCTGCTGCTACCATCAGGGTACAACTGGCAGCCATATCTAATTTTCATATTGGAATTCGTAATTCTAGCATAATGTCTCATAAGCTCTGCAAAGCCTTCATGAGGGATCCACCTCCTCCTTGGGATCTCAATTTAGTTTTGACTTCTTTGATTCTGCCTGCCTTTGAACCAGCAGCTTCATGTCCCTTAAAATTTCTTTCTTGGGAAACACTCTTTCTGGTTGCTATTACCTCAGCTAGACGTGTTTCAGAACTCCAAGTGCTCAGTGTTCGTCCTCCATATATGGTGTTTCACAAAGATAGAGTTTCTCTGAGAACCAACCCATCCTTCATACCAAATGTCTGTTCAGAAAACAATTTAAATCAATCCATCGATCTCCCCGTCTTCTTTTCCCAATTATAGCAACAAGGCAGAATATGGTCTTCACCAACTGGATGCGGACAGACAATTACGTTTTTACCTCCACAGGACCAAAGAGCTAAGAAATTCAGACCAATTATTTCTCTCCTATGCTCACAATAAGCAAGGCCTTCCAGTTTCTAAGGTGACCTTATCCAAATGGTTATCTGACACCATTGCCTTTATTTATCAGTTAAGGCATAAACATGTACCAGCAAAACCGAAAGCTCATTCTACTAGAACATTAGCCACGTCTGTAGCCTTTCAATCTAAATTGCGCATAGACTCAATTTGTGCAGCTGCCACTTGGGCAAACCCTCGTACCTTTATCTCTCATTACAAAGTGGATGTGGTCTCCCGGAGCAGGGCTTCTTTTGGTTCCACTGTTCTGAAGAGTCTGTTCCAATGAGTCACCTGGGGTCTTAGGGAAGCTGTCCCAAACAGCAAGAATGAAGGCGAGATGGGACAACTTAACATAAAGAAGTTATGTACCTACCATAACGTTCCATGTTAGTTGTCCTTCATCTCGCCTTCCTTCTTGCATCCTCCCCTCCTTCCCCCTTCCTGGAGGATTGAGAGGAGTTCACTATGGTTTCACTGGCTGATTACCTTTTTCTTGGTTCACATGCCAGGTAATTTTATGACAGTTTACTCTGATCTGTTATTTTGGTAAATCAGTTTTAGGTTGCTGGTTACTTTATATGTCTAGTGTGTGCTATCACAAACGAGATCTGGGTAGCTGAAGCTGGGCATTCTGGGATAAGGGTTAGCCTCGAGCCAGTAAATAGCTCTTGAGCTATAGAAGTAGGCTGAGTCGGAGCAGAGGATCAGCTCCAAACCCAAACAGCAAGAAGGAAGGCGAGATGAAGGACAACTAACATGGAACGTTATGGTAGGTACATAACTTCTTTTTTCATCTGTCTAAAAAGTTAAGTTTTAGTGGAGAGTCACTATTTTTAAAACCGCTAGATAGATTGAAAGAAGGTGGTCACTTTTGTATTCTGGTACTGTGGAATACATTAGGATGGCCAATAAATTTAAATAGTTGAAGGGGAGTGATTTCATAAAATGATAATATAGTGCTTACTCACATCAGCCAGTAAAAGTAGAGAGGAAATTAGATATATGCTCAAATTAACATAAGGGCAGCAACTAGAAAGACACTGGTGTTTAAGAACGGGTGGGAAAAATTTCTGTCTGACTCAGAAGAGACACAGCTCTGGCCTCTTTTCATAGGTTCATTGGTTCATACTAGGCTATCTGCCCTAGGGCATTTATAAGCCTAGCCAGAGTGTGTTTGGCTTTCGCCACCCATTTTAAATGAATTTTGCTATGCCCTTTTTCGAGGTTAGTATACTGTGCCTCTGTCTAACAGTGACACGGAAGTGATACCTGGGGTAAACCTTCTGTCTCCCATCCACTCATCAAGATTCCTCTTGAAGAGAGTCAATGAGAGACTCTGCCTAACCTGGACTGGAATTTTATTCCAGAGTGAAGGGAGCCTCTGGGTTATGAATCTGTCCTTCCAGCATGTCCTATTTATTTCAGTGTTGAGGTTCAAGTCTCTCGAGCGCATAGTTCGATGGGATTTGGATTTTCTGAGGTGCAGCATGTCCATTAATTCCAGGTTGGACATGGCTTTATACGTCAGGCACAGATCGCCTCTGAGCAGGCGGTATGCCACTGAGTAGAGTTGGAGTTTCTTTAACCGGGCAGCATATGGCATCTGTTTGAGCCCTTTGATACTCTTGGTGAGGTACTTTTGGGGTCTTTCCAGTTGCTGCAGGTGTCTGGTGAGGTACATCCCAAAAGGGGCATTGTACTCAATTATGGGCCTGATAAGGGTTGAGTAAAGAGGCACGATGACCTCCCCTGATCTAGATGTGAATCCCTTCATGATTAGGTGGGCTATATAAAATGTTTTTCTAACCACTTTGGCCACGTGGTTGTCAAATGAGAGATTGCTATCAACTTGGGTCCCCAGGTCCCTAATTACTTCTTCCGTACTTAATGGATTACCATCTATGTGGTAATTTGTGGGCACTTTGTTTTTGCCAAAGGGGATGACTATACACTTTTTAGCATTTAGCTTGAGGCCATGGCTCTGGCACCAGTTGTCTGTTTCTGTGAGGCCCTTTTGTAGGATGCTTGTGTCGGCTGGAGAGTCTATTATGGCGCCCAGTTTGCAGTCATCTGCGAACTTGGTCAGCCACAGTCCTTCCGTGTTAGCCTGTACCTCCAAGAAATATATACCGAACAAGAGAGGTCCCAGGACTGAGCCTTGTGGGATGCCACTTGTAACTGGTTTGGAGTCTGACATGGCTCCAGCAATTCTAACCATGTGGGTTCTGTCCTTGAGCCAGTTTGCAACCCATCTAGTGACATAGGGGTTTATATTTAAGCTGGTGAGCTTATCTATAATGCCAGAGTGGGGTATTGTATCGAAGGCTTTTGCAAGGTCCAGGTAGGCTGTGTGGACCACCTTCCCCTCGTCAATGGCCTTGGTGACTGTTTCAAAGAAATCGACCAGGTTTTCCAGTTTTAATATGCAGTTAAAAGCAGAATGCAAGTAAAACACAGTGTAAAGAAAACAAATCACAGTATACAAACTAGAAAAAGGCAATAAAGTAATAAAAAATACAACAAATAAAAAGCAAACTAACCTTTCCCTCACAGCAAACTGTAGCAGAGTCTGGGTGAGCCTTTTCAGCAGTTGGTTCCCTAAAGGTGTAGGGAGTCTGATGCGTTCTTTTTGTTGATGAGGTGAACAATGTCAAAGGGATGAGAGAAAATCCATTAGCTTTTCATCCTCTCTTCTCCTCAGGATCTTGCAAGGTGTTTACAAACAGTACCACAGTGATGTGGTAGGTGTGGTATGTAAACAAACTGGGTGGGGGGAGAAGGTCTTATCTTCTTTGCCCATTGGCACTCCTGGTGTGGGAACTCACTATTCAGTTTCAAATGGCAATTTAAGCAGTTTACATTCCCTCAGGTCAAAATATTTTGGCAGATTCTCTAAACAGGTCCATAACTCAATCCCACAAATGGATGCTTCACAGGGATATGTTTCTGGACATTGCCCACCAGCAAGGTACTCCTCAAATAGGTCGTTTTACCTCCCCTCTGAACAGACAACTTCCAATATTTTGATCCAGAGTCCCAGGTCTTCTGGTTTGGAAGGTGGATGCCTCAACTTTTTCTTGGAAGAGGACATTTCTTTATGCCTTCCCTCCCCTTCCTCTTATTACAAAAGTCCTGTTCAGAATTCAACAGGATGCTCCCAAAATCTTGTTAGTGACTCCCTTTTGGCTGAGACAGTATGGTTTCACTCTTCTGCATTTAGCCATGGGCAGTCATCACAAGTTACCTCACAGGGTGGACCTACTCACACAAGACAAGGGATCTCTCATCCATCCCCACCTGTCCACTCTTTACCTGACACTGTGGGTGACAGGATTTGTATTCCATATAAGCACCTTTTTTCTGAGGATCTGCTAAGGACCCCGCAGGAGGCCAGGAAGCCCAATACTAGGAAATCCTACTTATCCAAATGGAAAAGGGTTTCTGTTTCATGTCTTTCGTGTAACCTGGATCCACGTCTGTGGATGCTCCTTTGATTCTCTCTTATCTGTGTTAATTACTCAAAGCTGGGTTGGCTTATTCTTCTGTTAAGGCCCACTTATCAGCTGTCTATGCTTGTCTGCCTTTTTCACCTCCCTTAGCTTCTAGATTTGAAGCTAAACAATTTCTGAAAGGTATCCTTCATGTTAGACCTCCCAGGAAGCCAGTTCCTCCTACCTGGGATCTTAATCTTGTTTCGGAAAAATTGACTGAGGCTTCTTTTGAGCCTGCAACTTTAGCTTTCTTGCAATGTTGTTGGTGAAGAACTGTTCTTTCGTTAGCCCTTACTTCTGACATACAGGTGTCTGAGCTCCAAGTCTTTAAGGCTTGTTCTCCTTTTTTGGTGTTTCATAAGGACAGGGTGTCCCTGCATACTAATCCTTTTATGCCCAAGGTGGGGAATTTGTCTCTTAGTCAGTCTATTGATTTGCTCACTTTTTTTCCCTTCTCCACAATCTGCCATTGAGACGGTGCTACATACATTCAATATGCATAGACAACTCAGATTTTTATTTGGATAAGACTAAGACTTTTAGGAAATCTGATCAGCTCTTCATTTCCATTCATCCTATGTCCTTAGGACTGGCTGTGTCCAAGCAGACTATTTCTTCTTGGATTTCTAAAGCCATTTCTTTTTATTCCTTTCATGGTAAGAGCATACCTTCTTCTGTTGAGGCTCATTCTACTAGAGCTGTGTGTGGATGCTAACTCTATTCTTGAGGCAGTTACCTGGGCTTCTGTGCTTACATTTACCAAGCACTACAAGCTGGATGGAATCTCCAAAGCTAGAGCTGTTTTTGCTAGGGCCATCCTTTATGGATCCCTAAAGAGCTCCGCTGGTCCTTCCTCCTCCCTCTCTTCTTCCTGAGCTTTGGCACTCTCTACTGCAGCAGTGAAATGGAAGGACATAGTACAGTTGTGTAAATTCTTACCATAATGGTAGATGTCCTTCTCTTCACTGTTGCAGTATTCACTCCTTCCCTTCTTCCCCTGATCTTTTTCTTTTCTGGATGTACTGATTACCTCTCTTTCTCTTTGAGGTTCCTGCTGGGGCTGTCAGTTCTGAGGATGGTAAGTCCAGATGTCACCTTTATGCAAGGAGCATACGTGTGATGTACAGCATACTTTAAAGCCCGGATGTGGGGCCATCCGTGGTAGGGGATCCCTAGTGTAATGAATACTGCAACAGTAAAGAGAAGGACATATAGCATTATGGTAAGATTTTACACAGCTGTGATTTCTCTGTTTCTCTGTGGGGCTTCTCTCACCTTCTCAAAAAGATGTAGAGAGTTTCCTTCATCAGCTCAACCAAAAATGGAGTTGTGAGCAGCAGCACAGACTGCAGATGGTGCTGTACAGGGGGTAGAGTTGTATAGATCAGCAGCTTTGGTGCACTGTATCATCAAGGTAGGAGAACACAGATCACAGACTTCACACCATGTCAGGGTTAGCCGCTTGATAGTGTAAACTATGGCTTTAGGTGATTTGGTCATGTTCACTAATGTCACCAAATGGGCATGGGCATTTGCCAGTGATAAGTGGGGATGAGGACCTAGCCTACTCCAAATTGTGTCAGGGACCCATGTTAATAGTGGGAGGAGTGTATATGCCCTATTAGCCAGTGTATACCTTACCATAAAGCCCAGCAGCCCTGGGTCAATAAGCCGCTGGTCATCCGATGTTCAGTTCCCCAGCTTGGGTTACCTAGGATAGCTCTGTTGAGTGCAAGCTGGACATAAATCCAGTCAACCTGCCAAACATGAACTAAGAATTGCTACACTCAGTGTAGGCTCACTGACAGGATGGGGCTTGTAAGTGGATGTTGTGATGATGAAGAGGAGTTTGGTCATCTTATTGCATCCAGGAGACAAGATGGAAGGACAGTGCAGTAATTTCACTTGGCTTGGGATCCAGAGTCTTGTACTCAGGAGAAGGTCAGTCTAGAAATGATGTGAGAAGACTGTAAGAGTTGTCATCAGAATTCGTGACAGACTCATGGCAGTCAGACTCCAATGTAAGGATAGGGCACTATTCAAAATCTCAGCCTTTGCCCCACAGCTGGGTTGTGATAGTGAGGAAAAGAGTGCTTTCAGACAGCAGTTGCAGGATCTACTAGATAAAGTGGGACAGCACGAATTGGTGTTGATAATGCGTGACCTGAATGCACGTATCAGGAGAGACAAACAGGATATGATGACTGTCGTTGTCCACATAGGTGGGGCAACAGAAATAAAGGAAGAGAGGCCATTCTAGACTTCTGACTTGCAAATGGCTTGATGGTGAGCAACACATGGTTCAGCAAGAGAGTCACAAGATCACATGGAAGAGTGGCCAACATGCAACTTGGGTAGACTCCTTCCTAGTAAGGAAAGGGCACTGGGGTAGAATTAGTGATTGCAAAGTTATCCCCAGTAAAACACTCAGCCACAGCATAAACCACTGATTGCCACAGTCAGCTGCAAGCACTGGTCAGAGAAGGCTGTAAGGTCAATAGAGACCAGGCTGTAGACCTGGGAAGTTGGCTGGAGATAAAGTACAACAGTTCAGTGAATTACTCAGGGCTCTAGCAACTCATAAAGAAGATGACATAGATGTTGAAGATGAAGAAGAATGGCAGCAACTCAAAATGTATGTGTGAGGACAATAGAACAGATATGCTGCTGAGCTAGGTATGGAAGTATGGTATGTAAGAAAAGCTGGTGGTAGAATACAGGATTCCAGGAAGTCCTCATAAGAAAGAAGAAGCAGAGGAAAACATGTGAGATTGAAAAGTCGGACCAGGCTAGGAAGGAATACTGGTTGGCTAACAAAAAAGTTGAGAAGATTTGCAGTAGCAAAGAAACAAGGTATTAGAGGCATTCTACCAACTTGTAGAAAGTGACTCACTAGATGGCTCAAAGAAACTGTATCAGGTTGTAAAGCAAAGACAAAAAGATAAGGAAGCTATTTGGACACCCTTCATAAGGTACCAATTCAGAGCACCTCAAAGGCAGATGGAAGGTGTACTTTCAGCAGCTTCAGAATGAAGAAAACTCCACAGAAGCTGTACTACCACAGACACAGCCTACGATGAAATAAGAGGTGGAGCCCACCCTAGAACAAGTAAGAGCAGCACTGAGGAAAATGAAGTCAGGGAATGCAACAGGATCAGACGAGGTCACAGCAGATATGATAAAGATGTTGGGAAGATGGGGAGAAAAGGCTTCTGAGGGTACTCATAGCAGCATGGAGAGAAAGGCGTATCCCAGATGACTGGGGAATAAACATACTAGTGCCAGTGTTCAAGAACAACTCTGGGTATTACAAAAGTGTCAATCTCCTATAACATTGCATCAAAGTTCCAGAGAGGATGATTGATAAATGAATACTCAGAGTAGCAAAGATAAGATGGGAGATCAGCAATTCAGATTCAGATCTGGATGCATCACAACTGACCTGAAGTTTCCAGTGAGGCAGATACTTGAGAAGAAGCCAGAGATGAAGAAAGAGTCCAACTGGTCATTCCTAAACGTGGGGAAAGCATATGACAAGGTCACAAGAAAGTTGATTTGTGCAGTCCTGCAGTGGTTGAAGTCACAGAAACATTGGTAGAATTAGTGCAGGCTATGTACAAGAACCCATTGACTCAAGTATGAACAATGTTTGTCTCATAGAAGGGTTCCCAGTGGGAGTGGGTGTGCATCAGGTTTCAGTTCTGAGCTGACTGCTGTTCATTCTGGTGATGGATTGCAATACCAAACAGGTCAGAGGGGACACATCAACAAAGTTGATATATACAAGGGATGTGGCATTAAAGCAGACTCTGAGCAGGAACTTCAACAAAGGATAGGGGAATAGAATGTAAAACTGAAAGCACGTGGGTTGAAATGGAGTGCAGATAAGATAGCTGTAATGGCAGCAAATGGGGGAAATCACAAGTGGCTAAGAATTGAGATAGAAGGGGAAAACAGTGGAACCGGTTAACAGCTTCAAGTATCTAAGAGTGGTGGTTGATGAGAAGGGACGTTTGAATGGGGAAGCCAAAGACAGAGTCAGAGGGGCTGCAGCCAGCTGGAAAGACTCTGGGTTTGTGTATGACATAAGAATGCCAAAGAAGCTGAAAAGTAATATGTACAAAACTGTGCTGCGACCGGTGCTACTATATGGTACAGAAACCTGGGATGTAAAGGTAGAGCAGTTGGGGAAGCTAGAGTTGATGGAGATGAAGTGCCTGAGAGAGGTGGTAGAATGCACAGTGTGGGACAGATGAAGAAATTAGACCATAACAACAGAAGACAAAGTCACTCCAGTTGCAGAAAACGTCAAAGAGAACAGATTACTGTGGTTCAGGCAAATGTGCAGAAAAGTAGAAGACAATCTGGTGAATACGTTTTGAGACAGACAGGAAGAAGGCAAGAGGAAACAAGGGCATCCAGCAAAAAAGTGGTTGTTTTTTTTGTGAGTGAAGACCTGGGACAGTCAGGCATGAGTGTCAAAGAAGTTGTCAAAGAAGGTAGTAGTGTGGCATTAAAAAGAGATAGATGGTGATAGCTGGACGGACACCCTGACCCCATGTAGAAAATGAGAAAAAGGCTGTTGATGATGATATACAATAATCCATGTTAAATAAAAGAATCAACCAGAAGAGGTTAGAAAAAGACTGAAATTAAGAACAAAAAGGCAATATACAAAGGAAAAATGTAAGGACATTTGTATGACTCCCAAGTGTGCAGTGATCACTATAAAGTTTAGGATTTTTTCATGAAAGTGTTTGAATGGGTATTTTTTACGTCCCAAGCAGGCTTCAGAGAATTTTTCTTCAGGTAGATAGCAAATGCCAGGGTTGTGATGGGGAAAAGAGAGTTAACAGTTTTAGTAAAAATAAAGTTTTTTATACATTTAGATTGGTAGCTTTAATTACAACATTCAGTCTTCTTGTTGAAAGGTCAGCATTAAATATACCATGGAACACAGTGAAGACAGTCGTCAAAACATGGATTGATGAAAAGACAAGATGAAAACTGATCCACTGAAGGAGCTGCAGAAATTTCTGGCAAGTACACACAAAAACATCCAGGCCCAGCTAAAATGAGACCAAGGTTGAACTTCACTTTGTACATCTGGAACTGGGGCTTAATCAAGGTGGAGGGAATTATGAACAGTTCCAAATACCAGTCACTTTTAAGCTGAAGATGAACATGAAGACTGAATGTTGTAATTAAATCAGAAGGTGCTTCAACAAAGTATTAGTTTAAGGGTGTGCACACTTATGCAACCAGCTTATTGTACATTTTTTTATTTTTTATATTTTTCCCGTAACAGATTTGTTTGTTTTTCAATTGAATTGCACAGGTTATAGGTCACATTAAAGGTGGGAAAAGTTTGGAAATGATTTATTGTGGTGTCATTTTTTATATCACAAAAACCTGGCATTTTAACAGGGATGTGTACACTTTTTATATCCACTGTAGTAGGCCTTACTAAGTTTAATGCCAATGGCTGCCAGAAAGTAATTAGTAGGAAATGGAAATCAAAATCTAAACCAGTCATGACTGAAATGTTGAATGTTGTAAATGGAATAAAAATGGAGGTAGGGTTTTTAGAAAAGGGAAGACACAAACTACATAAAAATAAATGGTATTTGTTGAACAATACATGCAAAATAATATTCAGAAAAAGGAGTGACATTTCAGGAAAGCTACTCTCTGAGAAAGTAGACTAGAATATAATCTACTCCCACCTAGACCACCCTTCAAATCAACAATAATCAAAACAGCTTTTTCTAGAATAGGACCGGCAACATAGAATCGCTTAAAGTACTGAAATCACGAATCAACAAGAACTGAGACATTCTGAGACCACCTAAAATAGCATCCACTAAGGAAAACTGACTGTGCTTGCTTTCTTGGCAATGCCTAAAAGTTAAAAACTTTAAGTCTTATTTTAGTGTCCCATACTGCCATTTGCAAAACTAAATGAACCAACACTGTGTGTGCCATGAAAAGAAATGCATGCATACATTCTGTACATAACTTCCACTTCTGTTTTCTTCATTCTAGTCTCATTGTAATATGCTCACTATTATAGGTTCATAGGTAGGTACTAGGCTATCGGCCCGAAGGCATTTATAAGCCTAACTGGAATGTGTTGGCTTTCGGCGTCCCCTTAGATTAGTTCCCTGTGCCTCTGTCCAGCAGAGCCATTGAAGTGATCCCTGGGGTAAACTTTCTTTTTCCCATCCACTCGTCAAGGTTTCTCTTGAAGAGGGTTAGTGTGGATCTCTGCCTAATGTAGATAGGAATCTTGTTCCAAAGCATGGGAAGTCTTTGGGACAGGAATCCATCCCTCCAGCACATCCTATTTATTGTTGTGGTGAGGTTTAGATCCCTGGAGCTTGTGGCTCGAGGGGATATGGTTTTCTTTAGGTGGAGCATGTCCATCAATTCTGGGTTGGACATGGCCTTGTATGTCAGGCAGAGATCACCTCTGAGTAGGCGGTATGCAACCAAATACAGCTAGAGTTTCTTCAGTCGAGCTGCATAGGGCATCTGCTTGAGGCCAATGATCCTCTTGGTGAGGTACTTCTGTGGTCTTTCCATTTGTTGCAGATGTCTTGTAAGGTACATCCCAAATGGGGCATTGTACTCTATGATGGGTCTGATGAGTGATGCGTAGAGGGGCCCAGTGACCTCTTTCGATCTGGATACAAACCCTTTTGTGATTAGGTGGGCCACATAGAAGGATTTTCTAACCACTTTGGCAATGTGATTATCAAAGGAGAGGTTACTATCTACTTGGGTCCCCAGATCCCTTATTATGTCCTCCATATTTAGGGGGCTGCCACCTATGTGGTAGTTTGTGGGCACTTTGTTTTTTCCAAAGGGGGTGACTATGCACTTTTTGGCATTTTGCTTGAGGCCATGGTTTTGACACCAAGTGTCTGTCTCAGTGATACCCTTTGTCAGCCGGAGAGTCAATTATAGCCCCTAGTTTGCAGTCGTCTGCAAACTTGGTCAGCCATAGTCCTCCTGTGCTTGCCTGTACCTCTAAGAAGTATATGCCGAACAGGAGGGGTCCTAGGACTGAGCCCTGAGGAACGCCACTTGTAATCGGTTTAGAGTCTGACCTATCTCCCGTAACTCTTACCATGTGGGTTCTGTCCATGAGCCAGTTGGCAACCCATCTCGTGACATAGGGGTTTATATTCAGGCTGGTGAGCTTGTCTGTAATACCTGAGTGGGGAATGCTGTCGAAGGCCTTTGCGAGGTCTAGGTAGGCTGTGTGGACCACCTTTCCCTCGTCTATAGCCTTGGTAACTCTCAAAGAAGTCCACCAGGTTTAGGAGGCATGATCTGCCCGTAACAAAGCCGAACTGGGTAGGGTCCAGTGTTTGGAGGTTCCCAATGTCTCTGTTAATGAGATCCATGATGATGCGCTCCATAGCGTTGCAGACCAAGCTAGTCAGGCTTATAGGGCGATAGTTCCCAGGGTCCATTGTGGCTCCACCTTTGTGGAGCAGAATAACCATTGCTGTGCACCACTCTGTGGGCATGTAGCCTGTGGAGAGGCTGAGTTTAAACAGTGTGTTTAGATGAGGGGTGAGTTCATCTTTGAGCTTGTGTAGGATGCAGCCTGAGACACCGTCCAGTCCCATTGATGTTGTTTTTTTGGCTTTGGAGAGGGCTGTTTTAACCTGAGTGTTTGTGATTTCAGAGGCACTACATTCTTCTGGTATAGTTATGGGCCCTTTTGGAGGTGAGAGTGGGGTGAAGTTTGCACTGAACCTGTCTGCCAGGATGTTGGCTATATCAGTCGGTTCAGTGTATTTTGTGCCATTCTGCACTAACTCTGAGCAGATCTGAGAATTGCCACTTAGATTCTTGACATAGCTAAAGAATGCCTTGTGGTTATCCTTGGAGTCCATGGCAATTTTTCTTTCAAAGCTAGCCTTGGATGATTTTATGAGATAACATAGTTTCTTGCTGATACTGATCAGGGATGTCTTCCCTTCTTGTCATTTTACACTTTTCTGTGCTAGTTTCCTCCTTCTATTGTATAGCTTGTTTATGGCAGGGGTCCACCAGACTGGTTTCCTTTTCTTGGAGGAGTGAGTCTTGGTTTTGTTTGGGATAGCATGATCCATGCATTCTTGTAGGTGCCTGTAGAGTGCATTAGTAAAGGATTTTGCAGCTTGGACAGCGTTATCCTTTAGCATGGGGGCTTTGAAACTTCCCATCTCGGTCAAGTAATATGAAGTTTGCTTTTGAAAAGTTTTTCATGGTAGTTTCTTTGACCGGGGGTGGTGGCAGAATGTGGATATCCAGAGTGATTAGTTTATGGCCAGATCTAACCAGAGAAGGGTTGACCTCTGGTGTGGAACACTGGCCACCCATGTTGGTGATGACCGGGTCCATTATGTTGTCACCTGTGGTGGGGGTGTTGACCAGTTAATCCAGGGCGTTTGAGTTTATAAATTCTAGGAAATGGGCAAGGGAGTTTGTACTTGAGTAGTTCTCCCAGTTAATGTAATTGAAATCACCCAATATCAGGGTGTTTAGTAGGATCTTTGTTTCCCAGTGTTTCCAGGAATGCAGAGTGGGGGTCCTGGGACATGGCAGGTGATCTGTAGCAAGCAATAATTTGAATAACAGTTTTGTCCATTGTTAGTTGCACGTGGATGATCTCTGAAGCATTGTGCTGTGCCATTAACCTGGAGGTGTGGGTATCCTTGATGAATATGGATACTCCCCCACCTTTTGTATTTTGGTCTGGGTTTTGTGGCCAAAATGTATGGTATGAGTTGTAGCCTGGTAGTGCTGGGGTGCTCTCTGGTGCCTTAAACCAGGTTTCTGTTACTGCACATATATCGATTTTCTCCATACTGAGGAGTGCCTCGAGTGCGTGCATTTTGAGGTTTAGACTTCTGGCATTGAGTAGCATTACCCTCAGTTTTTTGTTACTTGTGCTCTTTACAGCTGTGGGTTTGTCTTTTGAGCTTTGCCTAAAAAAGGCACAATGGGGGTGGCAAGAGCCTTGGCCAGTATTCGAAAGACTAAGGGTGACAGGTGCAAGCCATCTCTAGCAAGCAGTGTGGCTTGTCGAGCATGTCATCCCAGGCTGACAGACACTGGATCCCCTTTGAATGACACCAGAAGCTTAGCCAATTGTTGAAATTGATAATTTTTTCTCTATATCGTGGTATAATTCTTGGTGAGGGCAGGATGCTACTTAGGGTCAGGGTCATACCGGCCTGGGCTACGTGATCAGAGAGCTCCTCCATGTCTCTTTTCATGAAGTCCAGGGAGGTTTGGCTCAGGTCATTCACACCAACATGGACAATGACAGAGTCATATTTGTACTTGTTCTGGAGTGACCTGAGTGCTTGTGTTATGTGGCAGATCCTGGCACCCGACAGACAGCTAACAGTAACCTTCTCCTTGTTCAGCCTAGTGAGTGGGACGTTAGTGTGCCTGACTATAGAGTCACCTATTACTAGTGTGTTGGGTATGTTATTTTGCCTTAAGGGCTGTGATTGCGTGGCCCACTGGTTTTGTGAAGTATGTGTTTCATGGTTTGTGTTGGGGGGGGTGGAGGTTGCTTGGATGTCTGCTTTGGAGGTCTGTGTTACTTTTGCAGATTTTTATTTAGAGCCTCCCAGTATATTTTCGTGTATTTGTGTGTTTTTTGCCTGTGCTGGTTTCATAGGTCTATGTGAGACTGGTGGTGTGATGCAAGTAATTCCCTTCTCCTCTTGACTGTCTGGCCCAGTCTTGGGTTGAGAGAGCTTGGCCTCCAGTTTGGCTCTATAATTGCATCTCTCTTATGTATTAGTGTTTGGTGGAAGGAGGAGAGGGTTGTCTGTGTACATGAGTCAATTGTAACATTGCCTCAAAATGCCCAGATTCACCAGTTGGACCAGAGAGTACACCTGAAACTGGCCTTTGGACATGCCTGGGTAAGTACAGTGGACTGTTTTACTGATTGGCTGGTAAGGTCGAATAGAGAGCCTTGTCCTTCTCTACAGTATAGGGCAGAAGCCCTTGTGTATAGTATCGCTGAATTTCTGTATAAATTTAGTCTGCAAATATGTTATCTCTGCTCATGAGCCCAGGTTGTGACTGCATATGGTCTGCAGACCAGCTTACTTACCTGGTTAACAAATGGAAATAAAAAAGTAGATGGGTTACAGGCCCTTGTTGAGTTATGCAACCTTGCCTTATTTGTGAATTCTGGCAGTTGTTTCAACTGGATATAAACACAAATGAAGTAAACCTGACTGATAGCGGTATGTTTTAATGTGATAGCACACACACAAAGGGAGCAGGTGGAAGCTGTCCTTGTCAGTTTCCTACTTTGTATATTTAAGTACTGTAAGCTTCCGGGTATTTACATTTCTTCTAATATAGCTTTATATATATATATATATATATATATATATATATATATATATATATATATATATATATATATATAAATTATGTATGGGTATGATTGATGTTCTTCCTTGTCACTGTTGCAGTATTTATCCCATGGGAACTCCTGCCAAGAATTGCCTGACGTCTGGACAGTATACCAAGGCCTTTACATCCTCCCAGCATTGTACGTCAGACATATGCTACCCATGCAGGAAAAGGGCATAAAGGTGATATTAGCACTCTCAGTACACAAAACTTCTTTGCTGCCAGTCCAAATGCCATGGCTGAAAGTTGGTCTGAATGCCCTTTTTGAGCTGGTTTCTGCCAAGCCAATTACAGATAAGTGCCCCATTGCAGTCCATTATTTTCCTTTTTCTCTTTGTGTACTTAGAGTTTATGTCATCCAGGAGAGGAAAATGTCAGTGTTGGAGGCAGATATTCCATAAGTATCACGAGAAGTGTTTATTCTGACTAGTTGCTTCACATGATCGTACTCATTGTGCCACTTGTAATGCCTTTGTTCTGAAAACTCTTCGCAGCTGTCAGTCTGTCTTCTTTGTTCATTTACCTTGAGAACCAGCATCTTAAATGTTTGACCCTGGGTACCATGCCTGAATCCACTTCCCATGAAGTATTGCCATGTCTTAAACAGAAGACTAAAAAAAATCTTGGTCTGACTCTGAAGCCGAACAGCCTCTGTCAGATGTTGGCCTCAAGGTGGATGGAGACCCAGAAGACTGTCTAGTCTTGACACTGTTTTCTTTTGTCGTGACCCTGTCAGAGTTGGCATGGAACTGCTTTCCTCACACATCCTCTGATGCTATGCTTGCATCACCACTGGACATTGAGGAGGAGCCACGGCTGATCATTTCTGAGGGTTCTGGAGGAGTTCCCTAAAGTCTTGCTAGAGAAGAGGTTCCTGGTAGCCTTATTGAGTCTAGGTTTGGCTCCAGGCCTCCTAGGTTGGTCAAAGCTGATGTCCCATTAAAGAAAAAGCAGAAAATTAAACATATTCCACTCATTTCTAAGGCTCCTCAGAGGGAATGGCAGGGCTTTACTGAGGGTTTGTTCAGTGCCTTGATGGCCTTGAAGCCCCCTCATGGATTATCTGTTCCTGTTTCTCCTTGGTTGTCTGTTCCAGCCAAAAGGACTATGAAATCTGATTTTCGGATGAGGAAGTGGATTCAGGAAATGAATCTTTGGGCCTACTCATCTCATATTACTTCACTCTTAGACCATATGTCAGAGGAAGAGATTTCATTGAATCCTGATTCTCTCTTTGAGGAGTTGTCCTTTTGAGACAGTGTGGTTCGCATGATGGAGTATTTTAAGTGGGATTGCTCCCAGGTTTCTGACTTTTAAAGGAGGTATTATGAGCTGTTAAAAATGAAATCTCTTAAGCCTTCTGGTTTTCGCCCTGGTTTGGATGCTTTGTTGGATACCTTTGCAGCTGCTTCTTTGGCTCCTGATTCCCAACCTCCAGCTCCTAAGAAGTCAGACCTTTTGTATAAGGTGCTTGAGTCCTTTAAGTACTTTTGCAGTTGTCATCCTTTAGTTCCTGCTGTGGTCTCTATTTCCGCTGACAAGCCATACAAGCTTTTACTCTCTTCCAAACTCCTCTCTTCTGATAAAGACAGTCAGGCTATGGAGAGACTGGGGAAAAAGATTTATACTTCTGCTGCTCCTGCTTTCAGGGCTATTAATTATCAAACTCATATGACCTAGTATGTTTTTGTCTGTTTTGTCTTAACTTGTTGGGGGGGGGGGGGATCATACCTTCCTGAGTTTGAAGGTAAGATGGCTTTCTCCTCCTTATCGAGTTCTACTTCACAGGTAGCCCTTCACTCCTTCACTTGTAGTTGCCTTTGCTTTGGGTTCATGAGGTACTGTTGGCTTTGCCTCCAGATCATACCTGATGATATTAAGACCAAGCTCCTAGAAGCTCTCTCTGCAATCAAATTCTCTTTGTAAGGCTGCTGTTGACCTGTTTAAAACTCTACAAGACAAAGATAAAGTTATGCAGGATCTTAAACAACTTTTTGTTTTCCCATTCCCAAATTTCAGAGAAACTATCCTTCCAAGTCTGTTTTTGTTCATAGGCAACCTCATCAGCTTTCTAAAGGGAAAAGGGTTCCTAAGAGTTTGTTCAAGTACAAAACTGCCTCCGTCATACCCCCTCCCCCCTTGGCCAGGTTCCTTTGTCTCTCAGGCTTTTGCTGCCTTGCAACAGATTACTTCAGACTCTTGGGTTCTGTCCATTATCCTTCATGCTTATTTTATGGTATGGAAATCCCTTCTTTCTTTTCAGGTCTTCCTCAACCTTCTCCAGAGCAACTTTCTCATTTTATTGTGGTTCTGCAGAATCTATTGGATCAGGGCACCATTCAAACCATTCCAGAATCCCAAAGAGGAGCAAGGTTTTACTCCAGAATATTTCTGGTTTCCTGAAAAGACAGGTCATCGAGACTTGTCCCAGACCTCTCCTTTCTCAATACTTTTCTAAAGATTCCTTCTTTCCAGATGTTTTCTTCCAATCTGTTTCCTGTTTTACTTCTACAGGCCTTTCTGGTCTCCTTAGACCTAAAAAACTCCTATCTCATTATTCCCATTCACCCCCTCTTCAGGAAATGTTTACATTTCTCTGTTTCTTCCTCTCATTTTCAGTTCTCTGCTTTAATTTTTGATCTTTCTTTGGCCCCAAGGTTATTCACCAAATGTCTGGCCTCAGCCATAGCCTTTTGCAGACTTCAGGTATCCATATATTCCCATGTGTGGATGACCTGTTTATTCAGGCTCGCTCTCAATCAATTTCTGCAGGATCTGCACTTCACCATGCTACTTCAGTGCAGCCTGAAATTCACCATCAATCTCAAGTAGTTAAGTCTGATGCATTCTCAAAACCACAATTGCCTGAATTGCAGAATCCAAACTATTGCAGTGATGGCCTGCCCTCCTTCTCCCAAGGTCCTGACTCTGACAACCTACATCCAGTCTCTGGTTCACCTTTTTTCTCTTTCCTGCAAGGGAATTTTTCAGAGCCTTGGTGTTCAAGACATCTTCCATTCCCATGCTTCCCTTTGCCAAGCTTCAGTATTACCCAGCGATGGTTTGGCTTCAGCACTGCCACCCTCTGGAGTTTCCGTTCTGTTACTACTTTGCCTCAAACTCAAGTTTCATTGGTGAGTTTAGCAGATCTCCCTTAATCCAGGCCTGTCTTTTCAGACTTCTGCCCCTACTTAAGAGCTGTTCACAGAAGCTTACAGTCTGAAGTGTTAGACCTCTTTCAACAATTTGAAGGTTTAGGGTCTGTGGCTTCGTCAGAGGTAAGACCACAGCAACATAAAAGAGATGAGGGCGCTCACTCTTGCTCTTTATGCCTTCCATTCTTTTTGGTCTCTAGACCCTTTAAAGGTCTTTACAGGCAACACTACAGCTATGCTGTACAGCAGCAAACAGGGGAGCACAAGGTCTTAATCTTCTTTGCAGACTATCCCTTCAGGCCTGTGTCTTTGGTATCCACTATCAGTTAACCTTTCAGGTGGCCTACATCCCTTCAAAACACAACTTTGGCCAACTCTCTGAACAGGTCAAGGGCACAAACTCATGAATGGATGCTTCACAGAGAGGGGCTTCTGGACATGGTACATTACTGGGGTATTCCTCAAGTGGATCTTTATGCTTCCCTCTGAACAGGCAACTTCCTCACTTCTGTTCCAGAGTCCCAAGTCCTTTGACTTGGAAGGTAGACACCATGTCGTTTTCTTGGAAGGACATGCTCCTGTATGCTTCCCCTCTTCTTAGTCTGCTTCTGAGGATCATGCACAACATCAGGAAGGATTCCCCCAGAATCTTGCTTGGGGACTCCCTTTTGCTGCAGAGAGCACTGGTGCCCTTTTCTTTCACCTGTCCAAGGGCAGTCATCACAAGTTACCTCACCAGATAGATCTTCTCACACTAGACAAGGGGTCTGTCATTCACACCTGTTGTCCACTCTTCAGTTGACACTTTCAGTGATAGGGTTTTGATCCCTTTTAGACACCATTTTTCTGAGGATGTACTTAGGGTTGTGCAGGAGGCCAAGAAACCCGCTACCAGAAAATCCTATATGGCTAAATGGAAGCTATTTCTATTTGTCTCAACCAGGATCCCTTCAAAGTGGGGGGATTCCTTTGGCCCTTTCTTACTTGTGTGAACTGCTTCATGCTACCCTAGCTGCTTGTCTGCCCTTGAATCCACCTTTGGCCTCTTGTTTTGAGGCCAAACAGTTCTTTAAAGGTGTCCTTCAATCAGGCCCCCAAAAAAACCTATTCCTTCCTTTGGACCTCAATTTTGTCCTTGAACATTTGATTCAGGATCATTTTGAGCTTGTTGTTGCTGCTTCTTTGCAACATTGCATCCATAAACTGTTTTGCTGGTTACTCTTACTTAAGCCAAGAGAGTTTTTGAGCTTCAGATTCTGATGACAGGTCCTCCATTTTCAGTTTTTCATAGGAATGGGGTGTCTCTGTATACTGACCCTTCTTTTATGTCCAAGATGGTTAATGAGTTGTCTCTTAATCAATCTGTCCAGCTCCCTTCCATTTTTCCTTCTCCACAATCTGCTAGTCAGAAGATTCTTCACACTTTGGATCTACATAGACAGCCAAGGTATTATTTGGATAAGACAAAGGCTATCCGCAAATCTGAGCAGCCTTTTTTCATACCAGAACATTAGGTTTAACAGTTTCTAAGCAAACTGTCTCCTCATGGATTTCTAAGGCCATTTCCTTTGGTTATTCTTTTCATGGTAAACAGCTTTCTGCTTCAGTTCAAGCTCATTATATGAAGCCAGTAGCCTCATGTGGATCTTTCTTCAAAGATTTGGATACTAGATCCACCTTTAAAGCTGCTACTTGGTCCTCTGTCAGCAATTTTACTAAACATTACAAGTTGGATGTCATTTCCAGAGCCAGGGCAGAATTTGCCCGGGGCTATCCTTCCTGGATTTGTGGAGGGCTGCTCTGTGAGGCCTCCTCTCATCCTTTACAGTAGAGTTGGTAATATCCCTTATGTGATAAATACTGCAACAGTGGTAAGGAAGGATGTAGTACAGTTGTGTAAAATCTTACCCTCATAGTAAATGTCTTTCTTTTCACTGTTGCAATATTTAATCCCTTTTTTCTGCCCCCTTTCTTTCTCTTTCTTCTTTTGGGAACACTTTGCTGGATGAGGGTTCTTTACCTTCTTGCCCTATTTCTCTTCTGTTTCTCTTTTCCTCTGGTCATGCATGTTTTCATTTCTCCAGGAATTGCTCTAGTTCACTTGGGGCACTTCACACTTCATTTAAGCATGCATATGTCACCTTGATAGCCTATGCTGCGTGGGAAGCGTACATCTGACATATGATCTTGGGGAGTGTCAAGGCTTTGGTATACTGTCTGGACATTCGGCCATCCTGGCATGAAATCCCAAATGTGATGAATACTGCAACAGTGCAAAGAAGGACATCTAATATTTTGATAAGATTTCACACAACTCTACTTTTCCCTTCATCATCTATCCGTGACCTACTCAGTTTTAGCGTATTAGAAATTTAACTTCTCTCACTTTTGCCATTGAAAATTAAGACAAAATATCCTGTAACCATAGATTTCTCAATGGAAGAGGATGGAAGAATATAGACCAAGAATAATTGAATTAGTTTTGTTTGTGCCATAAACTGGAAATGGTTAAACCAGTTTTGTCATCTTTGGATAAGGCTGTAGACCACTTTGTCCACCAAGTACAGAGAGATTGCATAGTGTATTATAAGTAAGGGGCTGTAGTACTGAGCATACTTTCAACCATGGAAATTGGATACCATCAGAGTTGTCATAACTGAATATGACAAATATTAAGTCAAATATATACACTATAAAATGTCTCCCTTGATTGTTACCTTATGCTAAGAAATGGGTACACAAACACATTTAAAGTCCACAAGAAGGTTTCTTTGCTAGCAACACTCTACTTAGTAAATTACCCAGGGTTTTCTGGAAGACTGTTAGCTCCCTTCTGTGATGTAGCAATAACTTTAATGCCTCAAAGAACGGTGATAACAGAAGTAGCTATTTTGAAAAAGTTGGTACCAGATGTTAGCACATCACCTCCCACTGACTGTCAAAATTATAGTTTGGAGCCACTGTTTCTTTGGAAGGAGGTTAGCACATTTACACTTGGGAGGTCACTTGTGAAATCTAAAGGTTCTGGTATGGCTCCCTATTGAAATGTCAGTACTCAAAATGCTGAGTGCCTACATGCTGTAAAAAAGACTGAAAACACGGGAGAAGAGCGAATCTCAAATAACCCTCTTTTCCTTCAAGTTTCTTTTTGCAGGGGAGCAAGCCCCTTGTCCATCCCCCAAGCTTATATATGACAGCAGTGAGATTGCCAGACCTCAGAGAAAAGGGAATATTCAGAGAAATAGCCATCTCTTACTTAGTATATGTAAGTCTCTTCTTTCAGCCATTTAGTCTCTGTATTTTGGGATTCGCTCTAGCATGTCCTAACATTTCAAATGGTTACCTTCTGGTACAGGAGAGTTTGATGACCATTCCTCCTAAATTCATAAAACTGGTAGTACATTCTCTGCCTAACCCCTTACCATTCTTCTGAACAGAATAAACTTGCATCACCCCGACCCTTCACAAGGGTGGTACTTTAGTGAGAAGAATATTTTTGACCAGTATCCGTCCTTAATACTTCAACCAGAAATGTTGAAAGAGTAGCACTCCTACATTGTTTCCACGGAGTTGTCAATAAATGATGCACTGCCCAGGCTGAATGAATTCATTATGAAAGAAATTAATGAAGAGCAAGGTGTGCAGGCCTCTTCCTGGATATGTCTAAAGCCTGCACACATTATATAGCACTACTCTTGTATGTTTCCATAGCTACCTTATGGAAAGAAAATTTCAAATTAAGTGTGTTCAGACAGTTTTCTCTGAATTCATATGTCACTAAATGTGTCTCATGGCTCTTTACTAAGTCTATTACTCTCTAACCTGTACACTAATGCCATACCAGGGCATGGTGGTAACCCTTCTGTGGTAAAGTATGTTTTTAACAATTTTATTAAATTATCACAACACACATGCACATATACATTAACAGAAAATAAAATAAAACGTAATATTGTTTTCTCATGCATTATACATTGCGTATGTGTTTTCTTTCATTGTAAAAACTGTCATACACTCCAAAATTACATATATTGTGTAATTTCTGCCTTCTCTTAAAACATACTCCTCCTCTTGAAACAATTCTGCATGTATTGTTTGCACAAATTCAGTTTATTTTTATGTATTTTGCTCCTTCTCTTCCACTTATTTTATCTTTCTAACAATATTCAATACTTCAATTGCAGTGGGTTTGGATTTTGATTTCCAATTTTTAGTAACTGCATTTTTTGGCAACCAGTAGCACTAAACTTAATAAGGACTTAAAATGTCTAGGGAGGTCAAATCCTGTGTCCCCAGCTCAAAAAAAATTATTTCCTTAGTTGCAGCAATTTGTTCCTCCACTATTGCTTGCAGAATTCTCTGTAGTTAGTTTTAAAATGTACCGGTTCATTACACTCTCAAAAATGTTTTGCAGTTACCTCTGTCTTTCCCATCACATCTCCATCATTCGCTGTCTACCTGAGAAAAAAATTCTCTGAAGTCTACTTATTGCATAAAAATACCTATGCAAACACTTCCAAGCAAAAATCCTAGAACGTCTGGACTTTGTTGCATACTTTGGATCCATACATACATATATCCTTCCATTGTTCCTTTGAAAGTTGCTTTTGCAGTCTATCTCTTTCTAGTCTTTTCTAACCTTCTATGATTGATTTTTGTAGTTATTGTGTAATATTTCATGTCTTACTAGTATCCTTTTTTAACATCACCCTTTGTTCTAGACTCGACTAGAAACTGTACTATAGCTGGCCTTTGACTTAGGACTCCCCTGTCTCTTTTTCTTTGCCAGTACTTTAATATAAATCACAACACACCAACCCCATGTAGAAAAAATGGGAAAAAGGGTGCTGTTGATGATGATGACTGCCCTGATAGGGTAAGCAAGCTCTAACCTGCAGTGCAAACTTCTGCTTAGCCTCATCCCACTCTATAAACTTCCCTTGTCTAGTTATTTGCTCCCAATGTCTTGGTTCCGTTGCCTTAAATTCCAGCCTCATCTTGCCTATTTTCTGTACCCTTACTTGCAGTCATCCCTATTGGCAAAATCTCCTTTCTCCAGTCATGTGTTGACTTAGTTCTTGGAATACTTTCTGCAACTTCATGAATATAATACTCTGTGTGGTTATTGTTATTCTCCTTAAGGATCTGCATACAAAATATTGTGTAACTTTAAAATATCCATACAAATTAGGTGATCCTAAATCACCTTGTTCCATGGTGAGGATCAACTCATCCAACTTAATACTCACCCTCTTTCCTTTTCATATAATTTCCTTTAACTCTTATGTTATTGTCCACAACTTCTCTGTTTGAAAAAGATAAGCGTGACCTGTATATGAAACAAAAGGGACCAAAAATGTTTTCACTGCCTGCACCTTGCCATCCATATCTGTAAACAGGAGATTCAATTTTCTCAGTTTTTTTTGTATTATCTTATTTATTCTCTTTCCACATATTCTTAGGTACCGAAACTGAATCCGTTTTAATCCATACATCTAAATGCTTCATCTTATCATGTCCCTATAAGTATGGGTATTGCTAAACCAATTCACATGTGGGTACATAAATTTACCTCTATACCCTTTGTTTTATCTTCATTAATTGTTTACCCTGGAAAGACTTGAAACTGTCCTAAAATGTTTGACAACTCAAAAATGTTATTTTCACTTACAAAATTATATCATCTACAAATAAAGCCAATGTTTTATGATTGCAATATCAATTATATCCCTAAATGTTTGAGTTCATTTGCCAGTTGCTCTAAATATAAATCAAATAACAAAGGGGAACGAGGTCAACTCTGCCTGGTTCCTCTGTTCAGCCACAGCTTATAAGAGATTAACCCTCCCCCATTAATTATTGCCTCTGATCATTCATATATCCTCCTAATTAACCCTATTATTGTATCAGTGAATACAAATGCTTCCATCACCCTACTCATAAATCACAGCATAATATATTGAATGCTTTCTCTGCATGAAGACCCACCAAAAGCAGGTATATTTTCTTACATTCTTCCTCCCTCTGAATCATCATTGCTCTTTTAATGTTGTCAGATGTTTGCCTCTCCTCCACAAAACCACAATTATCCATATCATTTGTGGCAACACTTTTGCCATTCTCTTACCTAGTATAGACATATAAACATAAACACTTTATAATCATGGTTTAAAATTAAAATGGGTTTATATAAAGCTGACTCTGATAGGTCTTTACCCTGTTTGTGTAATACAGCCACCACATCTTTCTTCCAAGATGCGGATGCTTGCCATCCTTTTAAAATACTATTAAACAAAGCCTTCTAGATGTTTATCAATTTCTTCCCTCCAGACTTCCACAGGAATGTCATCTGCTACTGGAGACTTACCTGTAGACTGACCATACATCACCATTTTTATCTAATTGATAAGCCTCCTCTAACTTTGGCATAATTAAGTCTTTCATAAATATTTCCATTTGTGCTTTTTTTTTGGTTTCCACATTCCTCTGCTTTATTCAAATTTTTTTTAAAAATTTCGAAATATCTCTAATATGCCTATAGGATGTGTGATTATTTTTCTTGTTGTAGGCTAAGTTTGGTGACAACACTTTCTATGTTATGTTGTCTAAATCATTGTGCCAAACGTTTTTCTTTTCTGTAGCTGTTATCAGGTGGTTGTTTAACAGCAGTCTTTCTAAATTCATCCATACTATACAAATACTCCCTTATTCTGTGGTAATGTATGTTGATCCTACACTTTTCTTTGCTCAGCACAAAAAATGTACTCCAGGTAAACAATTACAGGTTTCATCCTACTAATTAATTGGTGAATGACTTCCATCTCCCTCTTGTTGTAAACAGAAGTTACTTAATGCTGTCTTGTGGGAGACACTGCAGTTCTACGTACTTTCCCAGATTACTACAAATTACTGCTACTAGTTATTGCATTCCTTATACGAAACAGTAGTTCAGAATGATTTTTGATGCAATACTGTCCTTCAGACATTAGATTATCATGAAGATAAAGAAATGCAGTCAGCAGCCAAGCAGCATCTTCATTCTCTGATACTGATACAAACCTCATAAGCTAAGTTGTTAGCAGCTGTCTTGCAGTCCAGTCTGCTTTGTGTTTGTATTGCGTAATCAGACCTTCATGCCTATTTCCTCTTGAAATTAGAATCATTTTGCCACAAATCTGAAATGTCTTTACTGAGCTTGACTCCTAGGACACACCATAGAAACCTGGTGTTGCTAAGATGGCCCACTTTCAAGCTTTAACTGACTTACAGCCAACTGTACTGTGCTCATCATTTTTTGTTATCCAGCAACCACTCCAGGAATCCTTTTCATACAATGGCACCACTCACATCTTAGATTGCTAGATAAGCTGGTGAAAACCACTCAAAACTGAAACTTGTGTGGGGTTGTTCTATTTGGGAATTTTATGGACCCTATGTGGAACGTGGTAAAGACTACCACTAGCCTTTCCACAGTCAGAAAAAAAAATCTGTATACAATATGACCTTCATGGCATGTACCTTGTAAATACATGCTGCTGACACGAACTTTCATATTGACCTTATACTACTAGTACATAGACCTATAACCCTGTCAGTTAAAAATCAGAATTCAGTACTGTGTACATAAAAAAGTCATTCTGCTTTTGTTAGTGATGCTTTCCATGCCTTGTCTTTTCTGGATAATGCAACAGTAAACTCATAAACAAAGACATTGGAGATCTCCAAACTCTAGACCCCACACAGTTTGGGTTTGTAAAAGGCAGATCATGTCTCCTAAACCTGATAGACTTCTTTGAAGTAGTCACCAAAGCCATAGATGAGGGTAAGGTGGTTCACACAGCCTATCTATAGATGAGGGTAAGGTGGTTCACACAGCCTATCTAGATCTCACCAAGGCATTCGACACCATCCATCACTCTGGAATTATAGATAAACTCACTAAACTAGGTATAAATCCCTATGTCACAAGATGGGTTGCCAACTGGCTTACTGACAGAACCCACACTGTGAAAGTAGCAGACTCCAAATCAGACTTCAGACCAGTGACAAGTGGAGTACCACAGAGTTCAGTCCTGGGTCCTCTCCTGTTTGGTATCTACTTCTCTGAAGTACAGGCTAACACAGAAGGTCTTTGGCTAACTAAATTTGCAGATGACTGCAAACTAGGAGCCATAATCGAAACTCACTGAGACAGATGCCTGGTGTCAAAGACATGGTCTCAAGCTCAATGCCAAAAAGTGCATTGTCATTCCCTTTGGTAAAAACTCTGTACCCATGAACTACCACATAGGTGGTAGTCTACTTAACACCAAAAGTGTGATAAGAGACCTTGGGACACAGGTGGACAGTAGTCTTTCCTTTGATAATCACATTGCCACAGTGGTCAGGAAATCCTTCTATGTGGCACACCTCATCACAAAAGGTTTCTCATCCAGAAAGAAAGAGGTCATTGTTCTACTCATCACTCATTAGACCCATTATAGAGAACAACGCCCCTTTTGGTATGTACCTCACAAGACGTCTACAACAACTGGAAAGGCCGCAAAAATACCTCACAAAGAGGATTACTGGCCTCAAACAGATGCCTTACACAGACCGTCTCAAAAAACTCCAGCTTTACTCCGTCACATATCGCCTACTCAGAGGTGATCTCTGCCTAACATACAAAGCTATTTCAAACCCAGAGCTGTTGGACATGCTCCACTTAAAGAAATCCCAATCCCTCCAAGCTACACGCTCTAGGGACCTAAACCTTGTCACCACAGTAAACAGAACATGCTGGAGGGATAGATTCCTGTCCCAGAGACTTCCAGAGAACAGACTACCTATCTGTGTCAAACAGAGTTCCTCATTAGCACTCTTCAAGAAAAATCTTGATGATTGGATGGGTAATAAGAAATTCATCCCGGGGATCACTTCTTTGGTTCTGCTTGACAAGGGCACAGGAAAATAATTTTCTTGGGTGGTGAAAGCCAGGGTACCTTTTTGGCTAGGCTTGTACAGGCCCAAGGGCCAATAGCCTAGTACCTACCTATGAACCTATAATGCCTGAATTCATCTACATGCCTTTTTGTCTCCCAATTTTTTGTACAAAAGGAATATGTTTTAGTGCAGCAGATTTATGTATGTATGTATAACTGGTATTGCAGTGCTGTTTGTTCTTACTGTTCATGGAGCATTATTTCCTTTTTATATCTGTCCTTTTTTATATCTGAAGCCATCTCATTGCACTCTTTTTTCGGAAGTGTGAGTCCAGACACAATAACAGAAATGCACAAACTCATACCTCATTACAGGTTAAACAGTAGCTAACAAGAAGATGAATAGAGGGCTGTGTCATTTACAAGCAACAAGAACAAAATTCTCTTGCTTAGTTGGAAGGAACTGTGTAAGCCTGGATGAGGAAGTGGATGGGGACATGTCTTTCAGTGTTTTAATTTAACTATCCACTTTAATAATTTGTTTAGCCTTTTCAGAAAAGGGAAGGAGAACAACATAAGTGTACATCTGGGTATATCACAAATGTACATTTTTTTTTTTAGCAGCCATGTAGATGTGTCTTCCTTTTGCATTTCTCCTTATATAATAACTATTTATACCTGAGAAATTGAAGCCTTATGAAAACAGGACGTAGCTTAGTCATTTCCATGGCACAAAGAGATGAAGCCATGATCATGACCCAGACAACCTGAGTTTAGTTATTTTGATGTTGTGGTGGATTGGTGATATCTGCTTGTCTGTCTAAGCGGAGAGTGGCCAAACACTGGAGTATTGTGAAAGACTATAATGTATGTGGTTCAAACAGCATCACATAGCACTGTAAATAGTGACAGCACATGTGAAACCA